>NC_084506.1:2226823-2416823 GCF_024500385.1 Phyllopteryx taeniolatus
GCAGTAGCCGTCCGCTCTACCTCCAGACGGTTCCTCCACGAAAGCGATCGCGTTACACACAAAACTCGACAGCATGTAATACTGCAAAAGCAACAGCAACATTGCCATGTCGACGTCGGAGGCGACTAAACACTACTGGCCGTTTTTATCGAGTAAACGAAAAAGTCGTGAAGTTCCTTTTTTTTCTTTTTTGGGGCTGAAACTTTCACGCAGCGAGCAAGTCAGCAGTGAAGGTGGAGAAGAGGGGATGGCTCCATGTGGACGCGACACAGAGGAACTGCTACTGATCCCGAATCAGGTAAAGGGTATCTGGTCTAGTCGGCGCAATAGGGGGCGTCAATAGCTGACAATAAGGGAGCGCACACCCCCGTCTCCTTGGCTCCGGGCTAAGGAAGGTCTGCGAGCGAGTCTCCTCCCAACACACACGCACACACACACACACACACACGCTCACACGCTCACACGAACAACGGGTGACATTGCAGCTGTTCTTGTGAAGTCCTAGTAGCTCCTGTCCAAAGTCCTGCCCGGTATGGAATTAGATTTGTGCCAAAAAAGAATCACACAAAACTTTTATTAAATAGCACACAATAAAAAAATATATATAGCTAACCGTTATTAGCTGCTAAATTGTTGATAGCTGATAGCTTTTAGCATGTTACTAGCATAATGTTACATCACTTCTTCCTAGTACAACATTGATAGATAGGTTCTTACACTTCCTTAAGGTGATGGAAAATTGAATCTTGGATTCTTGTCGCTGGCTCGGCTCAGTATTACGGAAGCGTATTGCATTCACTTGGATAAAAAAAATCCTGTTCTTCTGAGTAATTTTTTTGAGGGCTTTATTTTTCAGACTTTTTTTCTGTTTTTCTGACAAAAAAATCTCCACCTGTTTTTCTGACTTTTTTTCTTTTTTTCTGACTAATTTTTTTCCACCTTTTTTTCTGACTATTTTTTTTCTGTTTTTCTGACAAATTTTTTACCCGCCTGTTTTTCTGACTATTTTTTTCTGTTTGCCATATCTGTCCAACTGATTCTGGACAAACATTGGTGTATCTAGCAGATCTGAACGGGCTTTCCTCCTGAACAAACGCAAAGTCCGCAGGTGCCTGCGTAATGTCAACAAACTAATAACAATACCATCTATGTGACTCAAAGACAGGAGTATCTCCCAGTGTCTTAAACCCATATCAAAATAAAACTTGATCAAACTGAATAAGCCAGTCATGTTGGTTACTACGGCGGCACTGTGGACGACTGGTTAGAGCGTCTGCCTCACAGTTCTGAGGACTGGGGTTCAATCCCCGGCCCCGCCTGTGTGGAGTTTGCATGTTCTCCCCGTGCCTGCGTGGGTTTTCTCCGGGTACTCCGGTTTCCTCCCACATCCCCAAAACATGCATGAATTGGAGACTCTAAATTGCCCGTAGGTGTGAATGTGTATGTGAATGGTTGTTTGTTTATATGTGCCCTGCGATTGGCTGGCAACCAGTTCAGGGTGTACCCCACCTCCTGCCCGATGATAGCTGGGATAGGCTCCAGCAATCCCCGGCTACAGAAGCTTGCTCTCGGGACGTGGAATGTCACTTCTCTGGCAGGGAAGGAGCCCAAGCTGGTGTATGAGGTCGAGAAGTTCCGACTAGATGTAATCGGGCTCACCTCCACACACGGCTTGGGCTCTGGTACCAGTCCTCTTGAAAGGGGTTGGACTCTCTTCCACTCTGGAGTTGCCCACGGTGTGAGGCGCCGAGCAGGGTGGGTATACTTATTGCCCCTCGGCTCGGCGCCTCTACGTTGGGGTTCACCCAGGTGGACGAGAGGGTAGCCTCCCTCCCTGACTGTTGTTTGTGCCTATGCACCAAACAGCAGTTCAGAGTACCCACCCTTTTTGTAGTCCTTGGAGGGGGTTGCTGAAGAGCGCTCCTGCTGGGGACTCCATCGTTCTGCTGGAGGACTTCAATGCTCATGTGGGCAATGACAGTGAGACCTGGAAGGGCAAGATTGGGCACCCCCGATCAGAACCCGAGTGGTGTTCTATTATTGGACTTCTGTGCTCATGACAGATTGTCCATAACAAACACCATGTTCAAGCATAAAGGTGTCCACACGTGCACTTGGCATCAGCCCACCTTCGGTCGCAGTTCGATAATCGACGTTGTGGTCGTGTCATCGGACTTGCGACACTCGGGTGAAGAGAGGGGCGGAGCTGTCAACTGATCACCACCTGGTGGTGAGTTGGCTCCAATTGTGGGGGAAGATGCCGGTCCGATGTGGCAGGCCCAAACGTATTGTGAGGGTCCGGTGGGAACATCTGGCAGAATCCCCTGTCAGAAGGAGTTTCAACTCCCACCTCCGACAGAACTTTGCTCATGTTCCGGGGGAGGGGGGGGACATCGAGTCCCCATGTTTCGCGCCTCCATTGCCGAGGCGGCCGACCGGAGCTGTGGCCGTAAGGTGGTCGGTGCCTGTTGTGGTGGCAATCCCCGAACCCGTTGGTGGACACCAACGGTGAGGGATGCCGTCAAGCTGAAGAACGAGTCCTATCAGGCCTTTTTGGCCTGTGGGACTCCTGAGGCAGCTGATGGGTACCGGCTGGCCAAGTAGAGTGCAGCTTTGGTGGTCGTTGAAGCAAAAACTCGGGCATGGGAGGAGTTCAATGTGGTCATGGAGAAAGACTTCTGGACGGCTTCGAGGAAATTCTGGTCCACCATCCAGCGTCTCAGGAGGGTGAAGCAGTGCTTTGAAGACCTCCACAATTCCACTGACACACCTTCCCATGAGGAAGCAGAGTCTGGGTTCTCTGAGGCGGGCTCTCCTATCTCTGGGGTTAAGGTCACCGAGGTGGTTAAAAAGCTCCTCGGTGGCAAGGCCCCGGGGTTGGATGAGATTCACCCGGAGTTCCTCAAGGCTCTGGACGTTGTAGGGTTGTCCTGGTTGACACGCCTCTGCAACATCGCATGGACCTCGGGGACAGTGCCTCTGGATTGGCAGACTGGGGTATATACGGTTTCACAGTCATAAAGGCCCTCTGAGGGAAACCATAAGTACAATTTGGCCCGTGACAAGATTGAGTTTGACACCCATGCAGATTATCCAGATTGTAATAGCAGGTATAATATCAAGAAACAACAGTTTTGCTAAATTTTTGAGTTTTTTTGTGCTGCTTTATTCACACACCACTTGTACTGTATGCAGTAGGAGTACCTTCTGGTGTACATTCTTGTAACCAATAAGATAAGAGCTCAATGTCATGTCAATATTTTGCAGTGTTTTCGGTGCCTGCATCTGTGTGCAAATGTCTTATGTCCAAGTTGTTGTTGGGGGACAATAAGCAAAGAAAGGTACAAAGTCTGTATGTTGGCTCTGTTTAAAGCTAGTTGAAATCTCCTATAGCACACAAACCTAAATACGTCAAAGCACCAAACTGTGTTATTTCCAGGTCCACTGAGTAGAAATCCGTCATTTGTGGCATTGGGAGTTTTTACAGCATTGCTTAGGAGTGAACTGATGCATGAGCATGCCGACTCATAAACAGGGTGATCACTGGTTGTAAAGCTGCACAGAAAAGACAGCATGAAGCAGATGCAATAAAGTATGCCCATCAAATTCAAGTGCAAGAATGTGGGTAACCATGTGCATGTGAAATGATCTGCCTAAATGCACATCTGCATGTCGACATTACATATTATCATACAGTTGTATAACCACTCAAAATCATGGACGATTTTGGTTTTGCTTGGTTTAATATGACCAAAGTGAATAAATCTGCATAATTAACAAGCCGTACACTTCGATTCAGCTCCATACAGTAGGCTATACTATGTTCCCTATTGGTGGTGTGCCGGTTGCAAAAGGAAACCAGTTTCTAGAGGATTACTGCAGAGATATTCATTTTTACCATTTTTTTGCTTGTTCATGAATAATGTCCACACACTTTGATGTCATTGATGTACTATAACCGTCTTGTTAATCAAAGTAAGGTACACTCATGTGACATATTATGTTGAAATAGTTCCCTGTCCAAAAACAGTGATGTACAAACTGTGGAAAGGATTTATGTTAGTTAAACATTTTATAAAGATAGAAATAAGATAAGCATTTATCTGACACATGCACGCAATACAATGCAATGCCAAATACATTAACAGTTAACTTTTTCACTGGCCCAAAAGATGAGAACAAACTCTAGCAAGAGTACAAGGCACTTTTCTTTTACTCATTTCCCCTCACTGGAACACTGATTTGCAGGTCATGTAAAAGCTTGTTCATCAACAAATCATGAAAAAACAAGGCAGGTTTACAAAATACAAAACTTGCATTCATGCTAGTCAAAGGTAATGAATCATTCATAACAAACTGACTACGACATAAAAGAGGACACTTTTATGCTGTCCTCATGCATGGACATATCAGTTCCATTTCCAAATCCACACTGCCCTGATGCTCACGACAAAACGTTTACTCTGTCAGTCAAATTTAACAAGCTCTGGTGTGTGGGGCGGTATTGGTAGCACTCCTGAGAGTAAGATGAGAAATAAAATTATTAAAAAATAAAGAGATCCAGAGTTGAAGAGCAAGAAAGAGTGAGACGCGAGTGACAGCAAAAAGCAGAGAACGACAAGAGTTTGGTAAAAGTCAAAAGGTTTAATTTATCATTGTCAGTGCCACCTGATTTTTCAGACGATAAGGATCAAAATCCTTTAATTGGCTGGCAACCAGTCCTGAGTGTAACCCAACTCTCACCAAAGTCTGCTGGAATAGGCTTCAGATCGCTCTAATGAGGACAAGACAAGACATAGAACATTGATGGGTGGTAGCAGCTCAATCAACTTGAAGTCACAAAGAAAGAAAGAAATACCCAGCTGGCCATCCTAATGAGAATATGGGTTTCTTTTTCAAGGCAGCCTTGAACTAGTATTAGCTAATTGTCATTATGGAAGATATTAATTGAGGTGACATTTACAGAAGCTGCAGGAGAAAATTTTGTGATCTGCCAGCTAATTGTCTGTTCCTCACAATTATTTTTGTCTTATTATTTTTCCCTATGTCACAAGGACAAATACAAAAATTCTACTGAGGGAAAGCATGCAAAGGTGTCGGTCGGAACCTGGCTTTGCTAGCCAAGCTGCAAAAAAGGCAAGGATTTTTAAAAAAGGTAGGACAGCACCGATGTCATAGCTCAGAAAACCACCTAAAATAAGTTCTCCGACGCAGAGTTTATTAAGTAGTGTATGGTGGACCCTGATGCCCTGAAATGCCTGAAGAAAAGGGAGAATTTGAGGACGTGGTGCTCTCCCGATGCTGTTACGGTACGTACTGTCAAAGTAGGGCCCCAAAGCACAGAACCAAGATTGAGCGTCAAAACGAGACACTTAACCAAGGGAGTACCAACAGGTGAACAACAATAATAACGAGGGGAAAAAAATAAAACAACAATGACAAAAAGTGTCAATGCAAAAAAACACGGAAATAAACAAAAACTCTACACAGTGGCTGGATTGAGCGGAACAGGGAACAGACACAGAACAAAATAAGTACAACAAAGTAAAAACTACACTAGAAAAGAAAGGTATGAAAGCACTGCAAAGAATAACAAAAAGACTCAGCTGTATAGGAAAAACAAAATAAGAAAAGGAGCGCAACAAGGGCGAAATACAAACTACACTAGTTAAGCAGAAAACAATATCAAAGCTATAAACAAAAGAACACGCTTTAATCGACACAAGATTAGAACTGGCAAACAGAATGGAACAACAAAGGCTAACTAAAAGACAGGAACAGAAAAGTACTTACAGTCGACCGAGAACGAGGAAGGGAAACCAGAAAACTATAATAAGCACGATAAAACAAGCACAAGGCAACAAGCAGGTACAAGCTAAGTGGTAAGCATTGCATAAATCGAATTTGGTAAAAAAATAAAATAAATAATAATAATAATTGTTGCAGATTGAAGGGAATTTAAAGGAGAATCCAGACGAGGAAGTGGATACTTGTTTTGAATGGTTATTTCATTAAGGCCCCGGTGGTCAATGCAGCAAGGGTCTTGTCTATATATCCCTAAAGAAAAAAACAGCACCGAACAAACCAGATGAATAAGACCTTCCGCAAGCGAAGAATTGATATAGTCCCTAAGGGCCTCTTGTTCGCATTTGGAGACCTGATAAAGCCTAGGAATGGGTGGAGTGGAAATTAGGCAGGAGTTCAATAGCACAGTTGTAAGGACAGTGTGGAGGAAGAGACGAGTAGATAGCAAATTGTAGGCAATGCGAATGACAGTATATGCTCCAATTCTCAATGACAGGTTTGTCTCAATTTATGGGTTGTTTAGCTTTAACTAAGGTAACCCAAAGACCACTGGGGAAGATTTGAAGGGCATGACAAATAAACAAATGGACTTATGACGGTTACCAGATAGTTGTCAAGACAGCGTCTCAGTCCTATGAGTAACAACCCCCCAGGAGGTGCCCATCGAGATCATCGACCCAATTAGGTTTATCAAGTTTAAATACAAAATATTTAAAGAACTCGACAACTGCAGTGTCCAAAAACATTGTCATCAGCACCAGAATCCACTAATGCAGTGGTTTTAAGACCCCCCCATGAGAGATGACCCCTTACAGTTCCAGTCTTTTCTTACTTTCAGAGTCACTAGGAGTCTTATCAGTGTACACTGAACACGAGAAAAAGATTTCTTGGGCAAGCTGGAGTGACTGGCGGACAAAAGAAGGGACAAAGTGGGATGGCTAGGATTCTACCGACCGAGTTGGGGCTTGAACCCCATGTAGGTCTGGTGGGACAACTGGCCACCTGGTGTCCTGGAAGACCGCTGTACAAACAGACCCAGAGACGCATCCGTCAAGTCCATTCTGCTGGGCTCAATCAGCCCCCTCTTAGCTGCATCGCCTTCCTCACAGCTGGAGTGGTTGCTGTCACTGATGAAGGGTTAGTAGGACGGCAGAGAGTGTAGGACTCCTTGAAGAAGCAGGTGCTGGATGTAAAACCTCCATCCGCTCTCTCTCCCGTTTCCGTTTCGATTGTCCAGTCGGATGCCGAACCCGATTAATTCCTCCAGACTGGAGGTGTCGTCTCATGCCACATGCTCTTCCTTCACCGGAGTACTCAGTCCTTGCCAAAAAAGTGCTGGACAGGAGTCGCTTATCAAATTGACTTTTGGCTGCCAAATTACGAAAAACAATAGAAAAATCAACTACCAATTGATCAGTCGGCTTCCTGTTTCTTTCCCCTCAGGATGATCAAAAACCCTCTTCATCTCTGAGATGAAAGTAGAGAGGGTGTTGCAAACCTCTGAACTATTGTTACTCAACACCATTGCCCAAGCGGCCCCTCCGCCTGAGGGTAAACTCATTATAAAAGCCACTTTAACTCTATCTGTGGAATAAGTGTGTGGCTGCTGGTCAAAGGCTAGAAAGCACTGGTAAATGAATTGCTCACAAGTGCCGAGTTGCCCAGCATAAGGGTTGGGATGAGGATAAGGAGGGTAAGGCTCCTGAATGTTACCAACAGGAGGTGCAAGCATGCTGGAGGAAGCAGATTCGGCGACGTGCGGCATCGCGGACATTTGCTCGACACGCGACCCAAATTAACCCATAGTGGCAGTTAAACTATTAATAGCCTTCATAAGCTCCTGCAGAAATAGTTCATGCCTCCCAACGAGTATCCCCTGGTTAGACAGCGCCTCGCACAATTGCTCGGTTGCTGCGGGGTCCATGTTATGGCCTGACTATTCTGTTACGGTACATAATATCAAAGCACACAACCAAGATTGAGCATCAATCAAGACTTTTACTTAACCAAGGGAGCACCAACTGGTGAACTGCAACAATAACAAGGGAGAAAAATGAAAGGAGGGCAAAAAGTGTTGATGCAAAAAACAAATTAAAAAAAAACATCCACACAGTGGATGGACGAAGCGCAACAGGGAACAGACACTGAACAAAATAAGTACAACAAAGTAAAAACTAAAGCTATGAAAGCATCACAAAGTAAAAACAAAAAGACTCAGCTGCCTAGAAAAAACAAAATGATAAGTAACAAAAGGAGCACAAGGGTGAAATACTAACATTACTACTACAAAACAAGATCAAAGCTACAAACAAAAGAACAAGATCTCATCCACACGAGAATAGAAAGAACTGGCAAACAAAGAGAAAGCAACAACAGAAGATAATGTACATAAGATTAACAAACAAAAAGACAGAGAAACAGAAAAGTTCTTACAGTTGACTGAGAACGAGGAAGGGAAAGCAGAAAACTACACTAAGCACGATACACAAGCACAAATAAATGGTTATGAGCAAGCACTAGTCCCACTGTTCCCTGTTTGTTCCATGCTTAAAAGCCAAGCTGATGGCAATGCAGGCCAGGTGTGCCCAGGAGGCTCCATTCAACCATGACAGCAACTGGAAAAACCCAAACGAGACCAGGCAGGATTACAGGCTGCACTGTAAACATTGAGCTTCAGCTGAAGAACAAAAGTGTCAACTTTGACTATATTTCCCTGGCTATGAGAGTTGTGATGTATGGGAAACTGTGCAGCGACTCATTTTACAGCAGACCTGAAAATCACAGAGGAGAGGAACAACAACAGGAAGGGATCTGCACAGAGGTAAATGCAAAATGACCTTTTTATGCTGCAGATGTGACTGCTGAAATGAGCAGTCAATCTCAAACTGCAATGTAAGGTCCTTTTTGTGCATGACACGTACAGTGCAGGCGTTGTTGCTAAGAAGTTGCTACTTCTCTCAAGCCAAATAAAAGACTACATTCTCACTCACATGCTAACACTGAAGGAAGTCACAGATGATAATCTGATCACCTCCACAAGTATTCATCCATGTTGGAATCACTGCATGTTGAGTTTTCGAGGCAATTTCAAGTCTTCAAAACAGTTCAGAGTGAAGTTCAGTTCTCCCTTCTACGGTGGCCAGGAAGTGCAAAACAAATGAACGAAACACAAAACACTTTTATATTTCAGAAAGCAAATTAACAAAATATGGAACAAATTTACTTTTCAGAAAACACATTAACAAAACACGGAACACTTTTACATTTCAGAAAACAAATTAACAAAAGCCGAAACAAACTACAAGTGACACAACCCGGAAAGGGAATGTACCATCGCGTTGATTGACAGGAAGAGACTGGTAGTGATAACATACTTTACCGCAACATTTTGAGCCATTTATCGAGTCCAGGTGATGTTTTGTCCATTGTGCGGTCAACATGTAAGCCGCTTGACGCGGTTTTGCACCTCATGCGGTCGGTTTTTGGACTTCTTAAGGGATATGGAACAGATGGAAAGACAAGGTCTACCACAGGAGTGCATCAAGTATTTTAAAGAGGACCACTTGTATGCGGTAATAAAGTAATTTAATGATGAGTAACCTTTGATTTCATTCTTCACTAATTTGTATACCTATGCATACTATTTCTTAAATCTTTTTCAAATCTATTGGTGTCATTTCTGGATGGAGCTGTTTGCAGACCTTTGAGATGCTGGATACTTCATCGGGAGTCAAAAGCATCAGTATCTATTGAGATATTGTTTTCATGATGTTATTCAGAAGGACTTGAATGAGTGTGTGAGACTGTGGAATAGTCACAGGATTCACCCTTTCAGAAAAACATCCTGTCCAGGAGGCATCCCCAATTAACTTTACTACCTACCACACAGGTAATACATTTATGATAGATTAAACTATGTATTTGCTTTTAACTTGCATTGAATAAATGCAATTCTTTTGTTTAACACCATAGGTTTGGGTCCAGACAAGATCTTCTGAGCGGAAATGTGGTCCTGGACCTCCGTATACAACACTGCAATCATCTTTCCTGCCAGGTATTATTCATCCTCCCTAACAGCTGTAAATTAATTTACGTATAAAAATTAAAACATGCTAATCCATTATATACTTTAAGATATATTTTATATATATATATATATATATATATATATATATATATATATATATATATATATATATAATATAATAAAATAATATATTTCAGGTGCTTCATTAGCAGAGTTAAAAACTCTCGTCTTTGTCCACCCGTGTCAACTCCCTCCTCAACAACACCAGCATCATCAATAAATCTGACCAGCATGTCACAGGTTTCAGAGATTGATGCTTGAAACCTCTGACAGCTCCATCCCAAAAATTATCCCTTGAGACGTTGAACCTGCTGACGCTTGTGTGGTCAATAAGACATGACAGATTTGCTACAATGTCCGGTAGTGTCATGGTTGTCTCCTCCCTGCAAAGACGGATGTGATTTGTGGACTTTCCAGACAGTGCACAATTTCCTACTTTTACACAAAGTATCTAAATGTCAAAAATATTGTACGGCAAAACCAAACCACAGGGAAAAGCTCATTTTATACTGCTGTATGTTAGAAATTCTCCACACTGACTGTAAGCAGCTCCTCCACCTCATCCTCAACACCTGGTGAATACAGGTCTGTGTATCTATGATTGAAAATTTTAAATTAAAACATTCAAATATCTTGAAGACATAGCTTCCTCATGAATGAAATTTTAAAAAATCACTCTTTTTGTTTTTTTTTGTTTTGCTTATCTGAAGCAAGAAATATTGACTGGATTTTTTTCAGGCGGACCAACATCCTTATCCTTACTATCTGAAAACCAAATAAAAATCCATCCATCCATTTTCTGTACCGTCTGTTGTTTTTGTATGCCAATGGGCGCAACTGTATGCGGCACAATATACTTGTACCCTTGGTCTTTTGGTTTTCTTGTCCTTCACACACATGGAATGCGCTAACAATTTTGCCCTTACTAGCTTAGCGTCACTGTCGGCACGCGGCTCAAAAGGGGTGTGTTGTATCTACCTATTCATATATGTGGTCAAAACTATCCATCCATCCATTCATCCATTCTCAACACCACTTATCCTGGTTAGGGTCGCGGGGTGCTGGAGCCCATCCCAGCTGACTTTGGGCGAAAGGTGACCTACACCCTGAACTGGTCACCAGTCAGTCACAGGGCACATATGTTATGTCTATATATTGATTTGATCATTTGCTCCCTAGGAGGAACCACATTTCTAGCTCCAGCTGAAAAGGTCTGGAAAAGCCTGCTCTATAATATATAAACAATCAAGAGAAAATAGTGCAGAACGATTGGTGGAACTGAAGCCCATTTATTAAACTAAAACTGACCTATTTATTTAATTTCAAGGTATGTTTTTTTTACATTCAACATTTAAGATGCTTAAACAAGATGTGACCGGTGTGGAACCCGAGGCAGAAAAATGTATAACAAACTCAGACTACTGATGAATGTTTATTGTATGGTTTCAATATCTAGCTTACCAAAAACTAAAATATTGCAACACTAACCTGTGTATCACGTCTATCCATGTGGACTTTAGGATTTAATTTCCCCCCACAATGCATGTGATTGCTGTTAGTATTGTTATTGTTAATTTAAAAAAAATATAAGTTCAAACTGTGATGGCCAGATGTGAGTCTGACAGTACAGAGTATCGAGTTGACAGGTCAGCTGTCTATAAAGCAGGCTTAGTGTCATGTGGAGACAAGATACAAAAAGTAGAATGGTGCCAAGAATCCCCACGCGGGAATAACTTTGGCATTGACTAAACAAACTTGCCAAAAGTAGCTGCCGCAGCAGTTACCTAAACAATGTAACAAACGATTGTTGAGGACCCAGGCGTTATGATCTTCTTCACCGATGCAGGTGAGATGAATTACCAATGAGGAGAGATAGAGACTTAGATAGAGGCAAAAGGTAGGTTGGGGAGGCTTGAAAAATGGATGGCCTCATTGAGGAAGGCGTTCCTCTAATTTGGCACTAGCCAGCAATAAGAGCTTGAGACTGAGCTCTCAAGGGTACAGACATAAAATTAAGTGCTGGACGGTGTACACGTAGCAGCTTTAAGGATAAAAGTGATGGCCTTTTAACAACTGCCCAAGTGGGGTACATTATGAGGCAATGTATGGTATACAGTGGGTACGCAAAGTATTCAGACCCCCTTAAATCGTTCACTCTTTTTTATATTGCAGCCGTTTGCTAAAATCATTTAAGTTAATTTTTTTCCTCATTGATGTACAAACAGCACCCCATATTTACATGAAAAAAATGGAATTGTTGACATTTTTGCAGATTTATTAAAAAAGAAAAACTGAAATATCACACAGCCATAAGTATTCAGACCCTTTGCTCAGTATTTAGTAGAAGCATCCTTTTGAGCTGATACAGCCATGAGTCTTTTTGGGAATGATGCAAGTTTTTCACACCTGAATTTGGGGATCCTCTGCCATTCCTCTTTGCAGATCCTCTCTAGTTCTGTCAGGTTGGATGGTGAACGTTGGTGGGCAGCCATTTTCAGGTCTTTCCAGAGATGCTCAATTGGGGTTTAAGTCAGGGCTCTGGCTGGGCCAGTCAAAAACAGTCATGGAGTTGTTTTGAAGCCACTCCTTCGGTATTTTAGCTATGTGCTTAGGGTCATTGTCTTTTTTGAAGGGGAATGTTCGGACCAGTCTGAGGTTCTGAGCACTCTGGAGAAGGTTTTTGTCCAGGATATCCCTGTACTTGGCCGCATTCATCTTTTCTTCGATTGCAACCAGTTTCCCTGTCCCTGCAGCTGAAAAACACACCCACAGCATGATGCTGCCACCACCATGCGTCACTGTTGGGACTGTATTGGACAGGTGATGAGCAGTGCCTGTTTTTCTCCACACATACCGCTTAGAATTAAGGGCAACAATTTCTATCTTGGTCTCATCAGACCAGATAATCTTATTTCTTACCATCTTGGAGTCCTTCAGGTGTTTGTTTTTTTTAGCAAACTCCATGCGGGCTTTCATGCGTCTTGCACTGAAGAGAAGCTTCCGTCGGGCCACTCTGTCAGGGCTGCTGTTTCAGCACCCTGAGTCCAGCCGTGTGTGTGTGTGTGCGCGCGCGTGTGTGTCATGAGTGATTTGCAGGGTTGACATGTTGGAGTCTAGCAGCTGCACCTTGTCATCCTGTCAATTACACCTTAAGACGCTGTGGGACTCCAACTCGTTGCCAGACTATCTACGCTCTACGTCGAGTTCGTAGCCTAGCCACCTTGCCTATCTTTTTGCTTCCTGAGGACCTAGTGAGTTACCTCTACCTAATTCTTGTTCTGTGTCCCCAGTCTGCCATCTGCCCTTGCTCCCTGCAAACCACTGCTCACCTCTTGCGGCCCACCTACAACATGGACTCCTAACCTGCCAGACCGGTCCTCGTTGGAACCCTGCCAATCCCGGATTTAGTTGTCGGAGTTCCTTTGTTCGCTTCCAAGCTGCAATAAACATTTATTCACAAACTCACATCCCTATCCTCTCTGCATCTGGGTCCAACTTGTAACCTGAATCCTGACAGCATAGTCTGGCCTATCATGGAACCAGAGGAGACGGCTCCCCTTCGCCAAACAGTTACCGGACAGAGCATGCTTTTGGAGCAACACGACCAAGCCCTCACCCTGCTGATTCAAAGGGTATGTGACTTCTCACAAGCTCTCACGTCCCTCCAAAATCAATTTGTCTCACTCCAACCTTGCACACAGCTGCCTGCTCCAGCATCCACCGCTCCCACTGCCCCCCTCACCCACGTAATGCGTGAACCGTATGTACCCGCACCAGCCCCTTACAACGGCAATCTAGGGTCTTGTCGTGTCTTTTTGGTTCAGTGTTCACGGTGTTTGAACAGCAACCGTAGTCGTACTCCACCGACAACGCTAAAATTGCCTACCTCATCGGCTGTCTCCGGGGTACAGCACTCTCGTGGGCCACGGTGGAATGGGAGAAATGGTCAGCCATCTGTGCGTCATACTCTTCTTTTTCCATGGAAATGATGAAGATTTTTGACCACCGGGTGCGCAGGTGGGAGGCCGCTAAACGGCTGATGTCACTCCAACAGGGCTCTCACAGCGTGACTGAATTTACGATCACTTTTCGGACTCTCGCTGCCGAGAGTAACTTTAATGATGAGGCGCTACAGGAAGTTTTTCGGTGGGCCCGAAATGAGTCTCTTAAAGACGAGTTGGCCTCCAGGGATGAGCCAAGCTCCCTAGACAGCTGATTGATTTTTCTATCATACTGGATTGTCGTTTCCATGAGCGGCAGCGGGAACGCAACTCGAGGTCACAGACTCCGCCTACCCCGCTTCCTTCTCCACAGCACTCCACTCTCAAATCCTCCTTTGAGCCACAGACTTCATCACCAGCCCCGCTTCCCGAGATCGGTGAACCCATGCAACTTGGCCCAACAAAACTCTCAGATTTGGAGAAAACACGCAGGAGAACCTTTAATCTGTGCTTGTATTGTGGAGAGGCGGCCCACTACATCGCAAACTGTCCCACAAGTCTGTCAAACTGGCAGACTCGCCAATAAAGGAGGAGTTGGTGAGTCAGAATGCAAGTTCCTCCTCTTCTGTCCATTTTCAGATCTCTGCTACCATCTGCTGGAAGCTGTCTCTGCCCGTTTTAGCCCTAGTAGACTTTGGAGCTGATGAGAATCTCATTGACCACTGCCTAGTTAAACAGATGAAAATTCATGTACAGGCTCTGACCACTCCCAAGAATGCCACTGCCCTTGATGGGCGGCTGATTACCCATATCCAGCAAGAGAATGCTGCCGTTTCCCTCAAGCTATCAGGTGACCATCTTGAGACTTTCATTTTTCATGTTTTCCCTTGCCTTCAAGTTCCAATCGTGCTTGGCTTGCCTTGGCTGATGCTCCACAACCCCAGCATCGACTGGACTGTGCCCAAGATCACCTCATGAAGCAATTTCTGTCATGAGAACTGCTTGCGATCTGCTGGGGTGCCCCCAAGTGGCCAAAGTCGGAGTAAATCTCCTGACCTATCAGGTGTCCCCTCAATTTACCATGACCTAGCTCCAGTATTCAGCAAACACCATGCCACCTCTCTACCCCCACAGAGGCCTTACGATTGCGCTATTGAACTACACCGCTACCTAGCAGCCGTCTTTTTAACATCTCTAGTCCAGAGTGGGAGGCCATGGATACCTACATCAACGAGTCATTGGCCGCAGGTATTATCCGGCCCTCCTCTTCACCGGTGGGGGCAGGCTTCTTTTTTGTGGACAAAAAAGACAAGACCCTCCGTCCATGTGTGGACTATCGTGGGCTTAATAACATCACCATTAAGAATTAGTACCCCTTGCCCCTGATGGTCTCTGCCTTTTTCCCCCTTCATGGGGCAACAGTTTTCACCAAGTTGGATCTGCACCAGGCTTACCACCTTGTCTGCATTCGGGAGGGAGACGAGTGGAAGACAGCATTTAACACCCATAGAGGGCACTACGAGTACCTCGTAATGCCTTTCGGCCTGACCAATGCCCCTGCTGTCTTCCAGGCACTAGTCAATGACGTCCTGCGTGACATGATCAGAAAATGTGTTTTTGTGTACCTGGATGACATCCTGGTTTTCTCCCGTTCCATCACAGATCACAAACGACATGTTCGACAAGTACTTCAGAGACTCCGTGAGAACAAGCTCTTTGTTAAAGCAGAAAAGTGTGAGTTCCATGATCCAAAGACCACCTTTTTGGGTTACGTCATTGCTGAGGGGCAGGTTCAAATGGACTCAGCCAAGGCAGCTGCAGTCACTGAGTGGCCGACGCCATCCACAAGAAGGGAGCTGCAGCAATTCCTTGGCTTCGCCAACTCTACCGGCGGTTCATTCGTAATTACAGTCAGCATTTCCTGGAAGGCGCCGAACACCCATTCATCGTGTGGACCGACCACAAGAATTTGAAATACATCTGCTCTGCTAAGAGGCTGAGCTCTCATCAAGCCAGTTGGGCATTTCTTTTTGGCCGGTTCAGCTTTACCTTGTCCTACCGCCCAGGGACCCACAACACCAAGGCGGATGCCCTGTCCCGCCAGTTCGCCTCGGAGAGTGTCAAGAATGATCCAGATCCCTTCTTGTCTCCCCGTTGCTTTCTGGGCTCAATCACATTAGAAATAGAAACACTGGTAAAGGAGGCCCAGGAAGAACAAGCTGATCCTGGTGGGGTCCCCGGAACTCCCTGTTTGTCCCTGATTCGGTCCACCCCCAGGTGCTACACTGGGAAGTTCATCACGACTTACCTGTCACCCTGGAATCCGCAGAACATTGGCCTTCCTCCGTCAACGCTTCTGCTGGCCCACCATGGAAGATGACACCCGGTCCTTTGCCTCTGCATGGACAGTATGTGCTCAAAATAAGACATCATCTAAACCAAGCTCTGGTTTACTGCGTCTGCTTCCCATTCCCAGACGCCCTTGGTTGCACACCGCCCTGGACTTCATTTCTGGGCTTCCCCCATCAAATGGGAACACAGTCATTCTCACTGTTGTGGACAGGTTTTCCAAAGCAGCACACTTCCTGGCACTTTCCAAGCTTCCATCTGCCAAGGAGACTGCCGACCTGTTAGTCCAGCACGTTTCCGCCTGCATGGCATCCCATCTGATATAGTCTCTGACAGGGGCCCCCAATTTACCCCGCAGGTTTGGAGAGCGTTTTGCACAGCACTTGATATAGGTGTTAGTCTATCCTCTGGCTATCATCCTCAGACTAACGGGCAATGTGAGTGCACCAATTAACAGCTGGAGACGGCGCTCCGTTGCATATCCCAGTCTCGTCCCGCTTCATGGAGCACCCACATTGCCTGGGTTGAGTATGCCCCTAATTCGCTGCCCAGCACCTCCTTGGCCATGTCCCCTTTTCAATGCTCCTTAGGCTACCAACCTCCACTGTTCCCATCGCAGGAGCATGAGCTTGCAGTCCCTTCAATGCAGGCCCACATACGCCGGTGCTCCAACGTCTGGAAGCAGGCCCGCGCTGCCCTTCTCCAGTCCTCTGCCATGTCTCAGGTACAAGCCAACCGTCGCCGCATCCCTGCGCCCGCTTACACGGTTGGAAAGTGTGGATCAGTACAAAGCATCTATCACTCAAGGTTGAATTAGAAAAACTGTCCCCCCGTTTCATTGGCCCCTATGAGATTGTGGCTGTGGTAAATCCATGTGTGGTACGCCTTAAGCTCCCTGCCTTTCTTGGCATTCACCCCACCTTCCATGTTTCCCTGATAAAACCGGTTTCTTACAGTCCTCTGTCCCCCCCCTGTGCTATCCCCTCCCTTGGTGGTCAGTGGTCATCCCGGTTGGGCCATGGACAGGCTCCTGGATGTGCGTCGCCAGGGTTGCGGCCTCCGGTATCTGGTTGACTGGGAGGGCTATGGTCCGGAGGAGCAGCGTTTGGTCCCTGCGCGGTGGATCCTGTGCAAGTCGTTGATCCGCGACTTCCATCGTATCCACCCCGGTTGCTTAGCTCGTGCGCCGGGTGGTGCCCGTATAAGGTGGGGTACTGTCAGGGCTGCTGTTTTAGCACCCTGAGTCCAGCCTGTGTGTGTGTGTGTGTGTGTGTGTGTTAATGTGTGTGTGTGTGTGTGTGTGTGTCATGAGTGATTTCCAGGGTTGACGTGTTGGAGTCTAGCAGCTGCACCTTGTCATCCTAATTACACCTGACTGCTCTTAAGACGCTGTGGGACTCCAACTCGTCACCAGACTATCAACGCTCTACGTCGAGTTCGTAGCCGAGCCACCTTGCCTATCTTTTTGCTTCCTGAAGACCTAGTGAGTTACCTCTACCGAATTATTGTTCTGTGACCCCAGTCTGCCATCTGCCCTTGCTCCCTGCAAACCAGTGCTCACCTCTTACGGCCCACCGGCAACACGGACTCCTACCCTGCCAGACCAGTCCTCGTTGGAACCTTGCCAATCCCAGATTTAGTTGTCAGAGTTCCTTTGTTCGCTTCCAAGCTGCAATAAACCTTTATTCTTAAACTCACCCCCCTGTCCTCTCTGCATCTGGGTCCAACTTGCAACCTGAATCGTGACACACTCTGCCATAAAGCCCCGACTGGTGGAGGGCTTCAGTGATGGTTGACTTTCTAGAACTTTCTCCCATCTCCCGACTGCATCTCTGGAGCTCAGCCACAATGATCTTTGTGTTCTTCTTTACCTCTCTCACCAAGGCTCTTCTCCCCCAATTGCGCAGTTTTTTCCAGCTCCAGGAAGGGTTCTGATCGCCCAAAATCCTTAAATGGAAGAGTCCATTTAAGGATTATGGAGGCCACTGTGCTCTTAGGAACCTTAAGTGCAGCAGAATTCTTTTTTTGTAACCTTGGCCAGATCTGTGCCTTGCCACAATTCTGTCTCTGAGCTCTTCAGGCAGTTCCTTGATTGTCATTTGCTCTGACATGCACTGTGAGCTTTGAGATCTTATATAGACAGGGGTGCGGCTTTCCTAATCAAGTCCAATCAGTATAATCAAACACAGCTGGACTCCAATGAAGGTGTGGAACCATCTGAACAATGATCAGAAGAAATGGACAGCACCCGAGTTAAATATATGAGTGTCACAGCAAAGAGTCTGAATACTTATGGCTGTGTGATATTTCAGTTTTCTCTTTTTTAATAAATCAGCAAAAATTTCAACAATTACGTTTTTCTTCTGTAAATATGGGGTGCTGTGTGTACATTAATGAGGGAAAAATTGCTGCAATATAACAAAGAGTGAAAAAATTAAGGGGTCTGAAAACTTTCTGTACCCACTGTATGTGCAATACGGGTAAAAGCACTTCCTCCCGGCAAATGGGTAAATGGCGGAATGGGACTGGGACGAAGCGCCTGTAGGAACTTTAAACATCTACAATGTCTTTTTTTTCACACAGAATGTCACCACAGAGCCACCACAGATGACATTATCCGATGTTTAGGCTTTATTCATGTTTACGTATATCATATCATATTAGTATAAATAAATAGTTTACACGCAATTAACTTTGGTCCGAAGACACGAGCCATGAAGAAAACAAAATTTTAGCCAGTTCAGCTTCAAACTATCATGTCACCTACCCATAGTCATGCTCTTTAGCGAAGCATACACAGGAAGTCAGAGAACCCGTTTTCCAGGTTTGGTCACGTGACATTCCACATACAGCTGATTGGTCTCAGCACAACACCTATAAAAACTGACTGACTGTTTTGTTATTAAAGTGGATGAACAGAACACTGGCATGATTCCAAACATCCATCCATCCATTTTTCTTAATGCTTATCCTCACTAGGGTCGCGGGCTGCTGGAGCCTATCGCAGCTATCTTCAGGAAAGAGGCGTGGTACACCCTGAACCGGTCGCCAGCCAATCGTAGGGCACATACAAACAAACAACCATTCGCACTCACATTCACACCTACAGGCAATTTAGAGTCTTCAATCAAGTCTTCAAAAAAATCTCTCCTTTCAACTGCACAACATTGCTCTGCACCAGAGGGACTGCAGGTTTTCCAGACTCAAATAGTTCAAAGTCAGATGCCGCTCCAGATGCTGCTCCAGTCCCGTGATGCTGTGTGTGTCCGAGAAATGAAATATTACCGCTTTCCCCTTGTCTACTTACATTTTTACGTTTTTACATCATCTGTTTTACCTTTCGAGACTATGTTGAATTTTTGAGAGCAGCGTAGCCCCGTTTTCGAGGCTACTAGCTTCAGCCGCAGCACTGCCGGACACCGACGAGGCTCTTCAGCTATCCCACAGACTACGCCTTCAAAACTCTGACCAAAAAACGTGAGAGCGCAGGTGGAGACAGGCTTGAGTAGTGACACATGGAATGTAGGATGAATCTTTAGAGACTGCGGAAGTTTCAGTTGGACAGACGTGGACAGACGTATAATTTTTGTAATAGGGAAAGGACCAATTGTCATGGGTGTGTGTTCTGGTTTTTGTCTTCCCCCTGTTCCATACACACCTGCCCATGAGAGCATCTTCACCACCTGTGCCTCGTTCACCCTAATTACACCTTGCATTTAACCTCGTGTCTCATTCTTTCTCGTCGCCAGTTCGTTGTACCTTGTCGTCGCGTTCCGGCATTCCTTGTGTCCACGTCACCGACTCACAGTAAGACTAGACCCTGTTCCGATTATCGACCTCACATTTTTGCCTCATGTTTTTGGATACTGTTGCCTTTTTTGGATTGCCTGCTTGTGTACGAACCTCTGCCCGTATATTAAACCTCTCTTTTTGAAACTGTCCATTTGTTCCGTTCATGACTCCAATGAAGTGCGGAGTGAGTTTGCAGGATTCCGTTTGGAGTGGGAGGTCATGGGAGGAAAGCCAAACGGTGTGACCCACCTTGTATTCAGGTGTGGGGGAGTGACGTAGGTCTGCGAGCCGTTTATTTTTCTCTGTGGATCGGACTAAGGCCGGCCTGATGTCCTTCCAGACGGCCTGGACTCTCTTGAGGTGATCCCTCACCACGGGAACCGCCACTGCCTGCTCCTGTTCACCAAATAATGGAGGTTGGAAACCGTAGCAAGCCATGAGCGGGGACATACCTGTGGCGGAGCTGGTGAGGGAGTTGTGGGCGTACTCAATCCACAGGGGGAATGACCTCCAGGAGGTGGGGTTGCGTGCGGCAACGCAGCGAAGGGCTGATTCTAGGGACTGATTTGTCCGCTCCGTCTAGCCGTTGGTTTGTGGATGGTATCTCGACGACAAGCTGGCTGCTGCACCCACCGCTTTACAGAACTCCTTCCATACAAACCAGAAGAACTGAGGACCTCAGTGGGAAAAACAATATCGATGGGAATTCCGTGGAGTTTGAAAACACGTTGGACCAGGAGGTTAGCAGTTTCAAAGGCAGAGGGTAGTTTAGGGAGGGGTATGTGATAGACTTATTTGGAAAAAAGATCAACAATAGTAAAAATGATAGTGTTACCTTCAGAGGAGGATAGGCCGGTAACGAAGTCCAAAGCGATGTGGGACCAAGGGCGGCTCAGTATAGGCAAGGGGCACAGCAGACCAGCTTGGGGCAGGTGTGAAGACTGCCCTCGGGCACAGACGGCGCAGGCTTGAACAAACTCCTGGGTCAACGACAAGGTCAATTCTTTTGTTTTTGTTGTATACTGAAGACATTTGTGTTTGAGTTTAAAAGATGAATATGAGACAAAAGTTCAGAATTCCAGCTTTCATTTCATGGTACAGTGTTCCCTCGACACTTCGCGCTTCACGTTTTGCGGCTTCAGTGCTTCGCGGGTTTTTCCAAAATATTCATCCAAAAAAAATATATATAATTCATCAAAAAATAAAAATGAAAAAATACAGCCATATCACCAACCATATTGCGGAAAGACCCGTTGTTTCATGTTGATCCACGAGAGAGACGGTTTCCCTGCATGCCAGACATAGAGAAGATGCCCAGAGAAAACCCACACAGGCACGGGGAGAAGATGCAAACTCCACACAGGCGGGGCCGGGTACTGAACCCCAGTCCTCAGAACTGTGAGGTAGATGCTCTAACCATTCGTTCACCGTGCCACCTATCTTAGTGTTGTCCATCCATCCATTTTCTAAGCCGCTTCTCCTCACTAGGGTCGCGGGCGTGCTGGAGCCTATAAGCTATCATCGGGCAGGAGGCGGGGTACACCCTGAACTGGTTGCCAGCCAATCGCAGGGCACATATAAACAAACAACCATTCACACTCACATTTAAACCTACGGGCAATTTAGAGTTGTCAATTAACCTACCATGCATGTTTTTGGGATGTGGGAGGAAACTGGAGTGCCCGGAGAAAACCCACGCAGGCGCGGGGAGAAGATGCAAACTCCACACAGGCGGGGCCGGTGATTGAACCCCAGTCCTCAGAACTGTGATGCAGACGCTCTAACCATTCGGTCACCGTGCCGACTATCTTAGTGTTGTGTTAGTGATAATTCTTTTGTTTAAGCGATAACTTTTCTTGATTAGTTAAGCCCTTACAATGCCGCCTAAGCGCTGTGCCCCTGCGAAAGCTTCCTCCGGGGCGCCCAAGAGGAAGAAGAAGATGATGACCATCAGCAAAAAAGTGAAACTTTTAGATATGATCAAAGAGGGCAGAAGTTATGCATCTGTGGCAAGCCATTATGGCGTGAATGAATCTACAGTGCGGTACATCTAGAAAGAGGAAGCAAACATCCGCAAAACTGCTTCAATAAGGAATCGAAACGTGTGGTAACTCCGCGTAATAAGAGACGGGGTTATGTCCTTGTACAGGGGAATTTTGAAGCAAAATAAAAAACAAAGACAACAACTACCCATCACCATGTTTTTCTCCAAGGTAAAACCCCAGCGCCTCCAGCAGAAGAGTCTCCGAGGGAACCTAAAGCCTCTATGAGTCAAGTGAGAGCCTCTCCTCCGCCACCAACGCAAGGCTCTTCGCCTCTCTCAGAAGGCAATGTTGATGAATGTTAATTACTGTATAAGGTTTTATAATTAAAGATTTAAGTAAATATGTGTACTGTTGTAATCTTTGTCTCAAATATGTAAAGTATAAATACTGTTTACATATTTTAAATATTCTGGTACTCATACACATTCACAAAAATTCCTGGGGGGGGGGAAATCCTACTTCGCAGTTTTTCATCTTTCGCAGGGGGTTCTGGTCCCCATTAACCACGAAAAACGAACGAGGGATCACTATTTACATCTAGATGTCAACTGTATGAAGTCAGGACAGAGCACTATTTGTTTAAAACCACTCACTTTTCAAGTGAGCAAAGTTATTGGAACAGACATAATTAAATTAACTAAAAGTGAATAACATTTAATATTTGGTGTCATAACCCTTACTTGCAATAACTGCATCAAGCCTGCAACCCATTGACTTCACCAGACTGTTGCATGAAAACGCATGTTTCAGACTCCAGAGACTTGTTTGCATTCCTTTGACTTAACTGCTGACATGCAGCTCTCTCTCATGCTTTCTCACTGCACTGCGAGTTTACTTACATCCATCCATCCATTTTCTGAGCCGCTTCTCCTTACTAGGGTCGCGGGCGTGCTGGAGCCTATCCCAGCTGTCATTGGGCAGGAGGCGGGGTACACCCTGAACTGGTTGCCAGTCAATCGCAGGGCACAGACAAACAAACAACCATTCGCTCTCACAGTCATCCATCCATCCATTTTCTGAGCCGCTTCTCCTCACTAGGGTCGCGAGCGTGCTGGAGCCTATCCCAGCTATCATCGGGCAGGAGGCGGGGTACACCCTGAACTGGTTGCCAGTCAATCGCAGGGCACAGACAAACAAACAACCATTCGCTCTCACAGTCACACCTACGGGCAATTTAGAGTCTCCAATTAATGCATGTTTTTGGGATGTGGGAGGAAACCGGAGTGCCCGGAGAAAACCCACGCAGGCACGGGGAGAACATGCAAACTCCACACAGGCGGGGCCGGTTATTGAACCCGGGTCCTCAGAACTGTGAGGCTGACGCTCTAACCAGTCGGCCACCGTGCCGCCATTTTTATTTTTATTTTTATTTTTTTTCCCTATATCTATGACCCAAAAATATGTCAGTCCCATTCTCTGCCTGCATTGCGCCACAGTAAACAAGGGTCTCGGGTCTCGGGCTGCTGGAGCCTATCCCAGCTATCTTCGGACGAGAGGCAGGGTACACCCTGAAGTGGTCGCCAGCTAACCGCAGGGCACATATATATAACAACCATTAGCACTCACAGTCACACCTCTGGGCAATTTAAAGTCTTCATTTTAACGTGCATGTTTTTGGGATGTGGGAGGAAACTGGAATACCCCGAGAAAACCCACACAGGCACGGAGAGAACATGCAAACTGCACACAGGCGAGGCCGGATTTGAACCCGGGTCCTCAGAACTGTGAGGCAGATGTGCTAACCAGTTGTCGGTGCAAGACAAAAGCAAAAAAAGCTCCACAACAAGAGGTGAGGACTGCAGCAAATGCAAAGGTGTAAAGCAAGGAAGTTTTGCCAAAAAGATAATAGAACTTTTTGGTGATTGGGACTCGGAATAACAAACGTATCCAACAAGGAGTGGTCCCAAAATAATATTAGGTGTGTAGCAACATTTTCATTTAGTTGTATGAAGTTTCATTGACATAAATCCTATATGGCTAAAGTTTAGGCTAATTTAAAATAGTCACTGAATAGTGCAGTGCTTCTGAAGTTAAAATAGTAAATAAGCCGAATTAACAAAGTCCACAATTGTCAGGCAAATGGAAAACAGACCACTCAAACTGACTCGCGCTAATGTACTTTTGATCTCAGGGTTATAAGTACAAGGCTACAGTTTTGCTCTCAAGTCGGTGGAACGACTCCAACATTTTGACATTCTCACACCATAAAATATGTTATATGTGCACGTTGGAAAGCATTGAAACAATAAGTGGGATAATTTGATTTAGACTTAAAGGAGCATATACTAACCACATCTGCCTCACAGTAAGAAAGGTCTGGTTTTAATTCTCGACTCAGACTGTTATTTGTTGGTTTTGCATGTATCCCCGTGTTTACATGTTTTTTTCTTCAGGTGCTACAAACCCCTATTCCAATGAAGTTGGGACGTTGTCATTCATTCATTTATTTTCCATACCGCTTATCCTCACTAGGGTCACAGGCGTGCTGGAGCCTATCGTAGCTATCTTCAGGAAAGAGGCGGAGTACACCCTGAACTGGTCGCCAGCCAATTGCAGGGCACATATAAACAAACAACCATTCACACTCACAGTCACACCTACTGGCATTTTAAAGTCTTCAATTAACCTACCATGCATGTTTTTGGGATGTGGGAGGAAACCGGAGTAACCAGAGAAAACCCACACAGGCACAGGGAGAACAAGCAAACTCCACATAAGCGAGGCCGGATTTGAACCTGGGTCCTCAGAACTGTGAGGCAGATGTGCTAACCAGTTGTCTACCATGCCGGTTGGGACTTTGTGTAAAAAGTAAATAAAAACAGAAACAATGTTTTTTTGTTTTGTTTTGTTTTGTTTTTACAAATATTCTCTCATTTTGAATTTGATGCACGCAACACATTCCAAAAAAGCTGCGACAAGCCCCAAAAGACTGGGAAAGTTGAGGAATTAAAACAAAACAAACAAACAAAAACACCTGTCTGGACACAAAGTTCAAAAGTCAGCATCTGTGATGGTATGGGGGTGTGTTAGTGCCCATGGCATGGGTAGGTTGCACATCTGTGAATGCACCATTAATGCTGAAAGGTACTGTACATACAGGTTTTACTCGGTATTAATTGTCAGTTAGTATTTTTATGCATTGTGAAGTGACGACAATAGCCAGCCTCCTCATCATGACTGATGCTTTTATTCCAAATCGACCAGTAAGCGATTTATTTTTAAGGGTAATGTTCTAAGATAAGTTTGAAGTTAAATGAAAGGGTTTTGGGATCATGGTTTGAGGTATACTGTATTCATGGTTATTTACGGTTACGGTTATTAAAATGGGCAATTAGGATTATTGTGGTTTGGCATAGCGGTTGGAAATCATTGGTCTATAGCTGTATGTGGCCTGTAATGTGGCCTGTAGTTGACTAGGCTTCAATTTCAATTAACCCGTTAGAAACAGTTTCTCAATGTGTCAATGGATTTGCAGCAATCAACACAATTGTCTTTTAAACTATACTGTATATATTATACACACTATGCACACCATCTAAAATAATGCAATAATATAGCAAATTAACCACTTGTTTGGACCACAGGAAACATTCCAAATGTTTTCTTACTTTTACCTTATCCTGTTCAGCGCCAGAGCTTGTGCCAATTCCGGCTGACATCGGGCAAGAGGCAGAACACACCCTGGAATGGTTGCCAGTCCATCACTGAGCACATACAGTATAGGGACAGGCAACCATTCTCACCGTGACTGAGTGGGAACTGAGCCAGTGCTGCCTGCATGTCGGGCGATCTATCCACTACACCTCCAGTGACTCATCAGAAACCTATTGTAAATGCAACTTGTATGAAGGGAATCAAAGTCATACACTTGGATGTCAGTATTTAATGAGTATGTCAAAGCATCTCAACATCACCTTGGGCAATCTCATCTCTGATCTTAATCTCATGTGTGATTGCGAGAGATGTCCTTGTCTTGAAGAGACTGGCAGGCTTTCTTTCTTTACCAGCTTATGAGAATCACTGCTTGATGGAATGCAATATTTTTTCCTCTTGTGGGATGTATTAAAAAGAAAATTGCAAGACCATAGTAGCATAGGAAGTACTTTTGATTACATGTATTTGATGACAATTAGGACTCTTAAATCTAATATTGTTAACCCTGGTCACACCAAATAGTTTTAAAAATTCTATGGGAGTAAATAAATGCTAATAAGGGATACAATATATTTCAGTACATCTGAAACAGTACACCAGGACACTAACACAATTGTAACCTTTCATTCAGACAAGGCTTGTTGCATGAACTGGTGAAGCCTGCTCGGATGAGAGGCGAAACTTCTTCTAAGACAAACAGAACAGTGCAGTTGCAATCGACTCAATGCCCTGAGAAAGACTGTATGCATTGTATGATTTGTATGTGGATAAAAAGACTCGAATTAGACTATGTCGATCAAATGTGATATGATCGTACTGGTCCACAGAATAAGTTACTTGAGCTGGTATTCATGTGACCACAACTCTGTACTATATAACCATATCCTTACAGGATGGTATTTTACCAAAGCACGCCCTTAAAAAAGTGGTGACTCATTTAGTTCCCAGTAATAAAATCAGGTTTCAGATGTCCCACAAACGTAGCTGAGCCAGTATCAATCAGAATTCTGTTGATTACCTAAATTGACTACTAATTTGGCCGGATTTGGCTCCACCTCTGCAATCCAATGGTTTAGACTCAATTTATAGTGAACCCCCAGCTATTCACAATGTTTTGTCTGAAACCTAACTAAAGCTATTCCTTGCTAAACTCACCTATTCACACTTTTTAACACCACAAGATGATCCCAAAATGCCCTGCTACTTCTAAGTCGTCATGGGAGTAGCGTTGGCCACCAGCTGATAGTTAGATATATAGATTAACATTTTTAGCAGGGTTCAGGGGGTTAAATTGCTTGTGTATTTTTGCTATTCATGTCAGGGCTTGGTGCCTAACCCACAATACACAATTTCATTCCAAATATGTGCATCCAAGCATTAAAAAGTCACTTTTCAATAATATTCCTTGAAAATCCATCCATCCTTCCATCCATTACTTACAAGACGACGGAACGGACAAAAAAATGAAGTAAATAAACGTACCCAAGCACAATTATTGATTTTCAGGCTACTGACAGTCATCAAAATAAATATAAGCCATTTTTCAATTGTTGATAAACGGCTCGTTAAAACGAGCTCGCACATCGCTGGTCTTTCGTCAGACTACGGCGACAAATTCACAGCAACGGACTTCAATGTACTGCATTTGATGAACGAGTAGACAGAATTATTAGACAGCTCAGTCACATTCAGAGGCTACGTGATGTACTGTGACGTTTGCTTTCCATCGCTGTAGTCTACATTGGGTTATTACTCGTGTGTTTGCATAAAGTAAAACAATGTCAGACGAGGGTATTGACAGCTAATGGCTTTACAACGATGAAATACTACATTCCATGAGTGAATATACAGTGGGTACGGAAAGTATTCAGACCCCCTTAAATTTGTCACTCTGTTATATTGCAGCCATTTTCTAAAATCATTTCAGTTCATTTTTCTTCACACAGCACCCCATATTACATAAAAAATGGAATTATTGAAATTTTTGCATATTTATTATGAAAGAAAAACTGAAATATCACACAGCCATGAGTAGCCAGATTCTGATTCTGATTCTGATGCTGATGCTGCCACCACCATGCTTCACTGTTGTGACTGTATTGGACAGGTGATGAGCAGTGCCTGGCTTTCTCCACACATACCGCTTAGAGATTAAGGCCAAAAAGTTCTATCTTGGTCTCATCAGACCAGAGAATCTTATTTCTCACCATCTTGGAGTCCTTCAGGTGTTTTTTTTAACAAACTCCATGCGGGCTTTCATGTGTCTTGCACTGAGGAGAGGCTTCCGTCGGGCCACTCTGCCATAAATCCCAGACTGGTGGAGGGCTGCAGTGATGGTTGACTTTCTAGAACTTTCTCCCATCTCCCGACTGCATCTCTGGAGCTCAGCCACAGTGATCTTTGGGCTCTTCTTTACCTCTCTCACCAAGGCTTTTTACCCCGATTGCTCAGTTTGGCCGGACGGCACAGCCCTTGGAAGGGTTCTGGTCATCCCAAACGTCTTCCATTTAAGGATTATGGAGTCTACTGTGCTCTTAGGACCCTTAAGTGCAGCAGAAATATGGGGTGCTGTGTGTACATTAATGAGGGAAACAAAATTTACTTAAATGATTTTAGCAAATGGCTGTAATATAACAAAGAATGAAAAATTTAAGGGAGTCTAAATACTTTCCGTACCCACTGTAGATTCACTCATGTAATGCAGTATTTCATCGTCGTAAAGCCGTTACTGTCAATACCCTCGTCTGACATTGTTGTACCTTATGTAAACACGAGTAATAACCAGACGCATTTTCTTCCGCAGGGACAACTACAAGAGAACCACTTCTACAACAGCACGCAGCTCTACAAAAATTCCTTTTAGAGGAATACAGAACAAAAAGGACATGAGAGCTTTTTGGCTCAGTCTCATGTCTTTTACACTTTTCCAGCTAAAATACAGATACTGTTTTTAAATTTGTTGTTTATGCTCTAAATGTTATGTTGTCATACATCTTCCATGTGTTTGATACATTTCCTATTTGTTATACATATTTAAAATTTATTCCTAGCATGTCGGCAATCTTTTTACTGCAGTAGGAGTGGAAGATGGCCAGCTTTTCCTTGTAATCCGCTGGAAGTTGCTGCGCCACGGTAGTCCTTGCCCGGATGGATAGATGGCGTCGTTACATAAAACGAAAGCACCAAGACGGACCTCCTTGAAAATGTTTGATTTTCATTTCTTCTGCAAGCGTCATTGCCCTCAGTCGAATGGTGAGTGTAGAGACGCTTCTCCCAGCTGTTCTTTGCTCATTAATCCATTGCTCGAGTTGGTCTTCCAACTCGGGCCACCTCGCCTTGTTTCCGCGGAAACTCAGCTTCGTCTTCTTGACTTGGCGAAGCTCGTTTTCCTGCTTCCTCCACTTGCGAACCCTGGATTCGTTGATCTTGAATTCTCTCGCAGCTGCTTGATTCCCATATTCCTCCGCGTAACTAATAGGTTGCAGTTTAAAGCTTCGTAAGTGTGTCTCTTCATAGGTGCCATTTTCGGGGGTCCTTGGCCAAACTGATGCACATACCGGAACTATATACCTACTGGGGGCGTCTTTACCTTCGTCTGTCACACGCACCCTTCCCCCTTTACGTCCGCATGCTGTACTCAGTCACGTCCACCTTCCTCTATATTAGAAGTGTGTCAAGAGGAAATGCTCCCAGTCAGTCAAGCGGAGCGCTCATTAATGTCACACAACAACAGATTTACAGATTTTAGAACTCGGTGCAAACATAACGCGTGCCGCATTATAAGGAGCCCCGTCCATTTTGGAGAAAGTTTAATACTTTTAAGTGCGCCTTATGGTCGTGAAAATACAGTATATTTAGTTCCTTGCTTTCTTTCAGTCTGTGTTGTTGTATTGTTGTTGGTTGGTTCATTTCCTCCGACTTCTGCTTCTTCTGTCTAGCTTCCCGTTTTTTTGTTTTTGTTTTTTTTTACACATTTACGCCAAGTGTTTCTTTGGTTACTGATTTTTGGCTCTTATTTAAGTTAGTATTTAGATTTTTCCATGTGCCTTGCCTTCCTGTTGTTGTAAATAAATCATTCTTGATAATCCCTGCACTCCTACCTGGTGTCCATGCTTACCTGGACTTGGGTCCTCCACCTTATTGTCCCCAAAACTGTGAAAACCCAAACTTCACAATAGGTCTCAAATGAGAGCACTCAAGTCTGGAAGTGTGACTGAATCTCATTTTATGGCTGCAGGATTGTGTAACATCAATTGTGCTGCCACGGGAGCAACATTTAACCCACCTTTCGTAATTAGTTGTTGAAACATATTTCTTGTAAATTATATAAATCACACTAAAGATTCTAATAAGGTATAATGACAATTTTCCAGTCACAAATTGGTGCGAATCAATTTCCATCCATCCATCCATTTTCTGAGCCGCTTCTCCTCACGAGGGTCGCGGGCGTGCTGGAGCCTATCCAAGCTGTCATCGGGCAAGAGACGGGGTACGCCCTGAACTGGTTGCCAGCCAATCGCAGGGCACATACAAACAAATAACCATTCACACTCACAGTCACACCTACGGGCAATTTAGAGTCTCCAATTAATGCATGTTTTTGGGATGTGGGAGGAAACCGGAGAACATGCAAACTCCACACAGGCGGAGCCGGGGATTGAACCCTGGTCCTCAGAACTGTGAGGCTGACACTCTAACCAGTCGTCCACCATGCCGCCGAATCAATTTAACAAGTCAAATACAAAATCTTTAGGTATTGGAATATTGGAACATGAAAACAAGATTAAACTGAATATGTGCCGCTCTGCAATTCAGAAGTGGCCCAAATGAACAGAGAAGTGTTTAGATTGGTAGAGGTGAAGATTCTGAAGTGGCAATTTGACTGATGTACATTGGTGGAGGGGGACTGGGTGACTGAGGAAATCTGAAATTAGATGAATATGCAGGTGAGTGAAGAGGGAAAGGGCAGAAATTACATCCCTCCATCCCTTTTCAGAACTGATTATCCTCACTAGGGTCTCGGGTGTGCTCGAGTCTAACCCAGCTGACTTTGGGCGAGAGGCGTTGTACACCCTGAACTGGTCGCCAGCCAATCGCAGGGCACATATAAACCATTCACATTAATAAAGTTAATGTCCTTGTCCAAACTGACTGAGTCAATGTTCCTATAGTATAGCAGGGAAATGAATGGGCAAATAAGAGAAAAATGTGATAAAATAAATGTCTCTGTGTTCATTTGTTTTTGTCATGAACAGTTTGTATTCCTTGTATGTTAGAATACAGCTTGTACAAAAGGAATACAAAGTCAGCTTTCCCCATCTTGTCAAAATATATCACGTTCTTTGCCCAAAAGAGAAAAACATTTTGTTACTATGGTGGATACTAGTGTACTTGGGTTTTGTATAAATGTATCCCAAGAAATACTCTTTCGGGTTTTTCATTCACGATTTCACAATTCATTACAATAAACAGATTTCCCATTAAATTCACGAAATAGATGTCTTTCCTTGATGTATTGTACTCAAGATGGCTCTGTCTTTTTGTTTATTTTGTTCACAGCTCTAATGACTATTGATATGACATCTCCCACTCTCTGCATGTGGTGGATAATTTTTCTTACGATGCTCTGCCCTTTGAAAGAGCCAATGTGATAATGTCACACATATTGATGGGCTCTCAGCAGGAAAGCTGTGGCGATTAGATAGTTGGGTAGAAGGAGGGAAAGGACGGAAATAAAAAGATGCAGATGGGGCTGTAAAGTTAATTATCAGGCCACAAGTCATTGGCCTAAAAATCAGATTGAAGGAGAGAGGGGGTAAAGGGACACAGAGTTCATATTGTTAAGAGGCAAACTGTGGCTATAATTCACTTTCTTCTCTCCAGAGGAATCATTTTCCCACTTCCTGCAATTTAAGGATTTTGCTTCCACACTAAGCCCATTTGAATGTTTGTTCCTGTTGACTTTTATAGCACGTACTCACAACTCAATGGCCCTATTCTGTATTATAAATCCGTCATTACTGGAAGGAATTGTTTTCTGTTTTCGTCACAGCTGTTTCCCCTTGCCCAAGGCTCCTTCCCTCAACAACACTGTGATGCACACGGATAAAAGGCTACTCTATTGGGCGCAGATGTCCCTCAAGGTCAATGAAGTAAAATGCTTTTGAAATAAATAGTGACTGGCAAAAAGATTAGAGGCCTTCGCTGACCAATATTCTGGAGAGAATTATGAGGATGCCTATTACCTGGAGGTCATGCTCATGCACCTGCCCTTTTACCCTGAACAAAAAAGTGCCGTCTTTGCTGTACCCCATTTTTCTTCATTCATAAATATTTAAAAGAAAAATTACCATCTCTGTCTTGAAATTTACCCAAAGTGTTTTGAAATCTGACGAGCATTTATTTTAGTCCTTGGGAGAATGGTACGTACACTCCCACCTTGTCCCCAACCCCCTTCTCCTCCTTCCAAAAACCTTGTGTTTGAACAGGGGCATGTTGACTTTTTACTGGATATCCGCGGTAGCCAGCCTTAACCTCCTTGGTTCATAGTTTTATTATCGACAGTGTTGATTATGGTAACAGAAATAAATATGTTTGTACTTAAGTTCAAGATGAAACCAAGTATATGAGATGGCTTTTGTGCCTTGTGAACATTGCTTGGGACATAACAGACCCACATTCCAGTGATAAAATGCCACCGCTAATCTTCCACGATGCATTTGCAGTTGTACCCTGAATTAAAAAGAAGACTACACCTCTATGCACAAATGTTTTGGAAATGCTTTAGTACGAGAGGAACACTTAAAAGTTTGGTTTTATATACTTTGTATGTATTGAACATTCAGGTCAGAATTAATGTTGTTCTGCTGCAACTCAATTACTCTATGCCTTCAGGTAAGGCAATGTCAATTAGGAATAATATTCTTCCTGTCTAACTTGATGAAACAGTCTCTTCTACCCCAGGTAAGACATTTAGTACAATTAAATTGTGTGACTGCACAGATTACCAAATACACATATATATATTTTAAAGCCTTTTTTTATTTAGTTTTCTAACTTTTCTATTGAATAAAAGTATTGAAAATAACCTTGCTAGTGACCCCTGCGGCTTATGCAAACATGATTTGCAGATTTTCCTGATCCCAGGATTGTCACGTTCTCGTCTATCCTCAGTTTCTCTTCAACTCACCTATGCACAAAGCACCTCCACGTTCGTTGTATGGTGGCTTGTTAACTTGGTTGTGGCGTGGAACGGAATGCAGCCAAACAAGAAGTGACCTGATTGGAGAACAAGGATGTATGTAACAAATGTATCCTACCCGATGTCGTCTTCTGTAGAGCGGGTTTCCCAGACGGCAAGAAATATTTTCCAGAGCAAGTCTAAATTGGGCGGCACGGTGCACGACTGGATAGCACATCTGCCTCACAGTTCTGAGGTCTCAGGTTCTAATCCCGCCTCCCTGTGTTGCGTTTTCTTGTGCCTGCTTGGGTTTTCTCCGGGTAATTTGGTTTCCTCCCACATTCCCAAAACATGCATGGTAGGTTAATTGAAGACTAAATTGTCCATTGGTGTGACTCTGAGTGCGAATGGTTGTTTGTTTTTACAGTATGTGCCCTCTGATAGACTGGCAACAAATAATTGTTTGTTTGGCATGAGTTTGAGAAAACTGTGTTTGTTGTTGTGGCTTTGATTAAGTTCAGATCACATATTATGACCAATTTATGCAGGAATCCAAGTCATTCCAATGATTTCACATTCTTTTTTATGCAGCTGTGTATCCTAATGTATGGTCAAATGGTTTACCATGGAAGCATGTTCCTGCCTTGTTGTTGCAAAGAGTTGACAAAACAGCTTCCTAATGTATTTACATGTGTTTAAAACTATATTAAACTGTTCCTGTATGACGTACAATTTTTTTCAGGTGCAGTTTGCCAACATTTTAAATATAGATTAAAAACAGTAAGACTTTCATTTGAGTACATATTGTTTAAAATATGAACTTTTTTTCACAATGTAAAATATTTTTGCTCAGGTTGATTTATATATAATTAACACTAAATGTCATCTGTTGTGTTTATAGAACATTTCTCACAGTTGATGCTCAAGATACAAAAAGAGGTAAGTGTTACAGGGAGATTGATAGATGGAAAAAGATGCGGTCGAGGACGATGACAGATGAAAAGATGTGTGGGTGTAGACAAAGAGGACGAGGGCATAAAGCAGATGGAACGCCCCAGGGAGATCAGGGGAAGAAAGAGAAAATTGACATATAGCCCTCTCCACAGGGACGCAGATACTGACTGTAATATGTTCTCAGTAAGAGGGCTATAGTTGATATTGGTGGTGGCCCGATGACTTTTGCTTGGCGTTGTTTTCACATGAATCAAATGAAAAACATTTATCCTCCATTCCAAAAGAACAGATGTTGAACAGGTAGATACAGGACCACAGCAGCTATTGATGACAGAACATCTTTGAGAGTTGTAGAGAAGGCCACAAAACAACTCCTGTATTAGTGACACTAGCAACAATCTCCAGAGAGTAGGAGTGAAGGTATCTAAATATACCGTTTATAGACAATTTCATGAAGAACGGCACAGAGACTACAGAAGATGCATACCATTCATCATCAAAAGAAGAAAAGGAAGACCAAGCTGGAATTTGAAAAAATGTTTTTTTAAAAATGCCGCGCAGGTTCGGTGAGACACGTTTATTTGATGTTACTTGGGAGAAAACGAGTCTGAAAAAACACACTTTGATCACTGAATGTTTTTTTATAAGCTGGAAAGAGATTTGGTCGAGTCTTGTAATGCTTTAAACCAAGGAGAGTTAAATATTTTCTCCTGTTTCCTCTTTAATATTCCATTCAGTAATAAAGTGATAGTAGATAATTTGTCTATATGTGTCCTGAGACTGGCCAGCGAGTCCAGGGTGTAAAAAAAATAATAATGCACTACACTTTTATATAGCCCTTTTCTAGGCACTCAAAAATGCTTTACAATTGCATGCATTATTCATGCCTCCCTCTGGCAGTGGTAAACTACTTGTGCAGAATAGCAGTATAGAAAATAAATGGTTGGGTTCCGTAGTTTATGTCAAATATGGCGTTAGGTGAGGAGTCCCATCACACTAAAATAACTCCAGGATGTCCACACCAAAATGCACAGGAACATGTGCTTGTTTTCTCAAATGATCATCCTGTCTCCACTGAGCTAATATGGAATTTGTTGTGTGTGATAGCTTAGTGCCTGGGGACACTTCTCTGATTCTGGAAAGTACTACCAAGAAGGCACCACAGGCAGTTGGTCCATACATTAATCCAGTCATCTATTTTCTATATTGCTATATCTATATATATATATACTCTATTATCTGATTAGGGGCAAATACTGGACTAGGGGTTTGAACTACTTCTGATTTTTTTGTAGTCGACTTTAAGGTGATGATAGCCGAGTGACCGTTGACTATTCTATTTTTATTTTTCTCAACATTAGGGATGTACCCATCCAACTTTTTCACTTCCGATCCGAGACCGATATTGCAGCCTTGAGTTTTGGCCGATACCGACATCGGTCCGATTTGATATCAACAATAATCATACATAATTTACTTATTTTGTAGTAGAAAAGGCTTGACCAAGTGACACAGTATTACTCAAATAGAGAAAAATAATCAGCATCCGTAGGTATGAGAAAAACTGACCCATTTATTATTAACCAATGGGTTACATGAAATAACTGCTGTCCATATCTTTGACCTCTGAGCGGCAGTGTGGTGCACACACTAATACACACTTGGAGTAGCAGAAATTTAGCCACGATCTAATATTGTTAATATAACTAATTTTTCACAGTTTGAAGACTATATGCCAAGAGAGCATTGTTACATTGTTTGTATGCGTTTATACAGTATTTATGTAGCAATATTAATTATTTTGAGAGATATAAGTGATATAAGAGTTTGATGCAAATATATTTTGTTAGATCGTGAATGGTGTTTTTCATTCATTGTGTGTTTAAGATCGCGATTTTTGTGAACAAAAATGAAGAAAGAAACGAAATCTACGATGTATTAAGAAGATTCCATAGGTGTAATTCTTTTGTTATGTGTGTTTAGTTTTACATTGAACTTCAACTGGAACGTCAATAAACAACTTTAAGCAAGCAACATTCATTCTTACTCCTTTCTGCTATGGTAGCACCTTAGCAACCTGTTGTGATCACCTACAATCTGTATGCCGTCCGGGCGCTGTTGGATAGAAGTGTTGGTGCATGGAATGGACTGCCTGTATAAGAATGCTAAAATCAGAGATTTTGATCCAGTCCGATCTGATACTCGTTTTTGCTGACATGGAACCGATATCCGATCTAAAAAAATCGTATTGGGACACCCCTAGCCAATATAAATTTTTTTAATGAAAAAACCCGCTGTCCATGCTCCATAGTCTCACTCACTCACACACTCTCTGGCTGCTGTCCTGATTCCTGAAGGCACACACCCCAATTCCCTGAACCATTCAACCAATTACTTTTAGATACCTTCAAGGTACAGTCGGAATTTGTACAACTCCAACAACAATTTTTGTAACGCAATTACAGGGTCCTTACCTGCTACAGTAATTAAAAATTAGGGTTGGGCATTGAGAATTGAAAACGGATTGGGACCGGGAACAAGGTTCCAGTTCTCCCGGAATCGTTCAAATTAAAAAATTTCGGTTCCCAGTTTTGATCCCTGCAGTCCACTGACTCCGAAGAAGTGCCGAAAACCAACGAAGAAGAAAGCGCTTGTGCCCAACGGCGGCGGTGAACAAAAGTGTGTCTTAATTCTGTTCAAATGAATGACCGGTCGACTCAGTGCAACACTCTATATAGATTATATTGTGCCAAGGAGCCTTTCACAATGTGTAGAAGTTTGACGTGCTCCCTCCCACTCCGAGCCTCAGCCTAAACTGCCCGGAGCTTCATTGAAGTCAACTCTCAGACAATTGGGTGAGTGAAACAATAAAATACATCCTTGCCAACATTGAGGCAGCTAACAAAGTAAACGGTTGGTTGCACTTTTGCACTGATGGTTTGTAGCGTTTATTTTAGTCTATGACCTCAACAGATAAAGTCTTTGTAATTTTAATTTTAAGAGTTAGTCAGGGCTAGACAGCAACACTTTTCTGAAATAATCAGTAAGAACTTCAACAATACTCTCACTCTGTTTGCTGTGGTTGACAAGCTCACAACGCCCCCGAATCAGATAGCTCCAGAACTCCTAACAGCAGATAAATGCAATGAATTTCCTTGTTATTTTCGTGAAAAAATACAATCCATCAGGTTAAATATTAGCGCAAATCAGCAAAATGATAAAATGATACTACATCTGAAGCCACCCAGGAAAAACTCAATTACCATGTCAGAATTTGATACAGTTGACCAAAAATCTGTAGAGAAAACAGTTCAGCAGCTGAAACCATCAACAAGATGTCTTGATTCAATACCGTCTGACTTATTCAACGCTATTGTGAAGTCTGTGCTAGCTGATTTGCAGCAAATAATCGATTGCTCACTTCAGTCAGGCGAGTTTCCTAAAGCTCTTAAAGTAGCTGCCATTAAGCCTCTGCTAAAAAATAAAATGCTGGATGCTTCCATGTTAGCAAGCTATAGACCCAGCTCACATCTCCCTTTCATAGCCAAGATTGTTTAATCAACTCAGCAATTTCTTGAACTTAAATGGTCTGTCATATGTGTGTGTGTTCCGGGTTTTGTCTTCCCCCCCTGTTTCACACACACCTGCTCATGTGAGCATCTTCATCACCTGTGCCTCGTTCACCCTAATTACCCCTTGTATATAACCTCGTGTCTCATTTCCTCTCGTTGCCAGTTCGTTGTACCTTGTCGTCGCGTTCCAGCATTCCTTGTTTCCACGTCATAGATTCACAGTAAGACTTAACCCTGTTCCGATTATCGACCTTGTCTCTTTGCCTCATGTTTTTGGATACTGTTGCCTCTCTTGGATTGCCTGCCTGTGTACCGACCTATGCCCGTCTATTAAACCTCTCTTTTTGGAAACTGTCAATTTGTTTTGGAGTCGTGCATTTTTGGGTCCTATCCTCTGTTCCGTTCATGACAGAACGAACTGGCCAGAACATGGACCCAGCAGACTCAGACCCGGTGCGCAAACCCCTTCAAGCGCAGGGTCAACGCCTCGCGAAGCAGGATGAGCAGATTGCCGCCCTCCACCTTCATCTAGAGGGACTGTCAAGGAATCAGGACAATATGATGAGGCAGGTGGCCTCGCAGTTTGAACTTCTTTTGAAATTTTTTCAAGAGAAGGAACCAGTTGGCACCACACCCAGTACTGCCACGGTATTTGCGTGTGAAGTAGTCACCATGCAGCCACCTGCCACCTCTGCTGCTGCTGTCTGCCCACAGCTCTCTCGACCGGAGAGGTTCTCTGGAGAATCTGGGAACATTAAGCCGTTCATCACGCAGTGCGAACTCCACTTTGAACTGCAGGCAGCCGCCTTCCCCACCGAGCGGGCAAAGATCGCATTCGTCATTTCCCACCTGACTGGTCGTGCGGAGGCGTGGGCTACTGCTGAATGGAGCCGCAATTCCGCCGCGTGTCATTCATGGGCTTTTTTCGTCAAGACTATGGAGCAAATTTTTCAATTTTCCACTCCTGATCGTGAGGCAGCTCGCTCCCTTGTCACCTTACAACAAGGCAAGCGCAGGGTGTCAGATTACGCGATTGAGTTTCGCATTCTAGCAGCTGAGACTCATTGGAATAATCGGGCGCTACTCGATGCCTTTTTTCAAGGACTATCCCCCGCCGTCAAGGATCATTTAGTCCCGCTAGACCTGCCAACCGACTTGGACACTCTCATCGCTCTCGCCCTCAAGATCGACAGAAGGCTTTTGGATCGCGAGCTGGATGGAGATCGGCGGAGGGATGCATCACCGCGCACTTGGAGGACGAGCCTCGGTGACAAGCCAAACCAAGGCAGATTCCCTGCTGCCAGTCTCAATCCACTGGCTAGCGTCACCACGGATGAGCCCATGCAACTGGGCAGGTTCCGTCTCTCCCCTGAGGAACGTCAACGCCGGCTGAGGGAAGGGCGGTGCTTCTACTGCGGTCAGTTGGGTCATTCCGTGAGCAACTGTCACGTCAAAGGTGCCGGTAGCCAGGGCACGGGAGAGGTGAGTCTGAATTTCATTAAGGAAGACCCTACACGGGTTCTTCCTAAAGTGAAACTATGCTCTCCTGATCAAGAAATTCATACACCTGTTTTAATTGACTCTGGTTCTGATGCAAACTTACTCAACTCCATCCTTGTTAGACGTATGCACCTTAGAACCTTTGGAATAAAACGCCACCGCAACACCTATGCTGCAGACGGCAGTTTTATTGGCAAGATCACTCACCGCACCCAAACACTCACATTGACATTCCCTGATTCTCACTCGGAACGTATTAGTTTTCATGTTTTTGACGCCATAAATCATGACGTTATCTTAGGGAACCCATGGTTGAAATTACATAACCCCCACATTGACTGGTCCTCTGGGCAGGTTATGTCATGGGGCAGCAATTGCGCCCGGAACTGTTTCAAGCCGCCACGTGATGTTCAGGGTCATGTTTCTAAGGACACTCCACAGACCCCATCTGCGGATCCTGATTTATCTCAAGTGCCCACCTGTTATCAGGATATTAAAGATGTTTTTTCCAAGTCCAAGGCCAAATCCCTTCCACCCCACAGACCTTATGACTGTGCTATTGACTTGCTGCCTGGAACCACACCCCCACGAGGGAGGTTGTTCTCTCTTTCAGGGCCGGAACACAAGGCCATGAAGGAATACGTAGAAGAATCACTGGCAGCCGGGATCATTCGCCCATCTTCATCCCCTGCGGGAGCAGGATTTTTCTTCGTGGACAAGAAGGACAAGACCCTGTGACCCTGTATCGATTACCGGGGTCTCAATGAGATCACGGTAAAAAACAGGTACCCTCTTCCTCTCATCTCCACCGCCTTTGAGTTCCTGGAGGGAGCCAAGATTTTCACAAAACTGGACTTAAGAAATACATATCATCTAGTCAGGATAAGGGAGGGGGATGAATGGAAAACAGCATTCAACACACCAACGGGACATTATGAATATTTGGTAATGCCTTTTGGGCTTACTAACGCTCCAGCTGTTTTCCAGAACCTTGTCAACGATGTCCTGCACGACATGTTGAATGTTTATGTTTTTGTTTATTTAGATGATATTCTGATATTCTCCCCGGATGAGGAGACTCACATTATTCATGTCCGCTCTGTTTTGCAGCAGTTACTGCAGAATCAACTCTATGTCAAAGCTGAGAAATGTGAGTTCCACCAGGCGTCCGTTTCTTTTCTGGGTTTCGTCCTGGCTCAAGGTGAAGTCAAGATGGACCCTTGCAAAGTCAATGCCGTTATTAATTGGCCTACTCCCACGTCACGCAAAGATGTACAAAGGTTCGCAAACTTCTACAGGAAATTCATCAGGAATTTCAGTTCTATAGCCTCTCCTTTGCATGATCTTACCTTGGCAGTCAAGGTGGCTTTGATGGAGTGGAGGCACTGGCTAGAGGGGGCACATACTCCGTTTTTAGTATGGACAGATCACAAGAACCTTGAATATATTAAAACTGCCAAAAGATTAAATGCGAGGCAGGCTAGATGGGCTCTTTTCTTCTCTAGATTTAATTTTACGTTATCATACCGACCGGGTTCTAAAAATGGTAAGCCAGATGCTTTGTCACGCATTTTCTCAGAGGAGAGTTCTTTGTCCGACCCTAAGACTATTTTGCCTAAGTCATGCTTCATTTCCGCTTTTGTTTGGGACATTGAGACTGCGGTTGAAGGGGCTCTGAAAGACACTCCTAGCCCTGAAGATTGCCCCGAGAACAGGCTTTATGTGGTTCCGACCTTAAGGGGAAAAGTCATCCACTGGGCTCACACGAACCGAACGGTATGTCACCCAGGCATTGCCAAGACGCTATCGGTGGTCGAACAGCGCTTTTGGTGGCCTAATGTTAGGAGGGATGTTAGCGATTACGTCAATGCTTGCCAGGTATGTGCTGCTAACAAGGCCTCTCATCAACGTCCTTCTGGGGAGTTGCGACCCCTGCCAATACCACAACGTCCTTGGTCAGACATTTCCGTAGACTTTGTTACAGGATTACCGGCCTCTAAAGGCAATACCACCATTCTTACAGTTGTTGACAGGTTCTCTAAGATGGCGCACTTCATTGCACTTCCAAAACTCCCCTCAGCTAAAGACACTGCCGAGCTAATGATTAATCAGGTTTTTAAGTTCCATGGTTTCCCCAAGAATGTGGTGTCTGATAGGGGTCCCCAATTCATTTCGCAATTTTGGAAGGAGTTTTGTAAACTCATAGGTGCTACCGTCAGTCTGTCATCCGGGTTTCATCCTGAAACCAACGGCCAAACCGAGAGGCTGAACCAGGACCTGGAGACGGGGCTCCGATGTCTCGCTTCACAGGATCCTGGTCTCAGAAACTGGTTTGGGTCGAATTCTCCCACAATTCCCTCCCCTCTGCATCCACTGGTCTATCGCCTTTTCACGTTGTGCATGGTTACCAACCATCTCTGTTTCCTGCCATAGCCCCAGAATCCACAGTTCCAGCGGCATTAACCTTGGTGAGACGCTGCAGGAGGACCTGGGAGCGAGCCCGCCAGATGCTGCTGCGCCAGGGACGGTCCTACAAAGCCGCTGCTGACCGTCGGAGGACACCGGCCCCGAACTACAAAGTGGGTCAGCGAGTTTGGCTTTCGACCAAACATATTCCACTCCGGGTGGAGTCCAAGAAGCTCGCTCCCAGGTTCGTTGGGCCCTTCCCCATCACAAAAATAATCAACCCTGTCACCGTGAAGCTGAGGCTCCCAAGGTCTATGCGGGTCCACCCTACTTTTCACGTCAGCCTACTCAAGCCAGCCCGGGAGTCCCCTCTGGTCCCGCCTTCCAGGCCCCCTCCTCCCCCCCGGTTTGTGGATGGGGGCCCTGTCTTCTCTGTGAAGCGGCTGTTGTCATCTAGTCGGAGGGGCAGGGGGTTTCAATATATGGTGGACTGGGAGCGCTATGGGCCTGAGGAGCGTTCCTGGGTACCGTCTGCGTTTATCGTGGATGATTCGCTCATTCGGGACTTCCACGTTGCGCATCCAGGGGCCCCAGGGCTGTGTGGGGCCGGCCGTTAAGGGGGGGGGGGGGGGTACTGTCATATGTGTGTGTGTTCCGGGTTTTGTCTTCCCCCCCGTTTCACACACACCTGCTCATGTGAGCATCTTCATCACCTGTGCCTCGTTCACCCTAATTACCCCTTGTATATAACCTCGTGTCTCATTTCCTCTCGTTGCCAGTTCGTTGTACCTTGTCGTCGCGTTCCAGCATTCCTTGTTTCCACGTCATAGATTCACAGTAAGACTTGACCCTGTTCCGATTATCGACCTTGTCTCTTTGCCTCATGTTTTTGGATACTGTTGCCTCTCTTGGATTGCCTGCCTGTGTACCGACCTATGCCCGTCTATTAAACCTCTCTTTTTGGAAACTGTCAATTTGTTTTGGAGTCGTGCATTTTTGGGTCCTATCCTCTGTTCCGTTCATGACATGGTCATTTTTATAAATTTCAATCATGTTTCCGAACTCATCACATTACAGAATCTGCTCTCATCAAAGTGTTAAATGACATACGGTTGAATACTGACTCGGGAAAGGTGTCAATTCTGGTCTTGTTGGACCTCAGTGCGGTTTTTGATACGGTAGATCATAATATACTGCTGAACAGGTTGGAAACGTGGGTAGGACGAAATGGAACAGTCCCTTAAATGGTTCAGGTCCTACCTGGAGGAAAGGAGTTATTTTGTAACCATTGGAAGTGTTCAATCTCATCAAATGGCAATGACCAAAGGGGTCCCTCAGGGGTCAGTTCTTGGACCCCTTCTGTTCAGCCTGTATATGCTACCCATCCATCCATCCATTTTCTTTATCACTTATCCTCACGAGGATCGCGGAGCCTATCACAGCCATCTTTGGGCGGGAGGCGGGGTACACCCTTAACCGGTCGCCAGCCAATCGCAGGGCACATAGAAACAAACAATCATTCGCACTCACATTAACACCTACGGTCAATTTAGAGTCCTCAATCAACCCACCATGCATGTTTTTGGGATATGATAGGAAACCGGAGTTCCCGGAGAAAGCCCACCCAGGCACGGGGAGAACATGCAAACTCCACACAGGCGGGGCCGGGAATTGAACCCTGGTCCCCAGAACTGTGATGCAGATGTGCTAACCAGTCACATACTGTGCATGCAGAGACAAAGGACCGGGTGTCATCTTCCATGGTGGGCCAGCAGAAGCATTGACGGAGGAAGGCCAATGTTCTGCGGATTCCAGGGTGACAGGTAAGTCACGATGAATGGGCCCACTGTAGCATCTGGGGGCGGACCGAATCAGGGACAAACAGGGAGTTCCGGGGACCCCCACCAGGATCAGCTTTTTCTTCCTGGGCCTCCTTTACCAGCGTTTCTATTTCTAATGTGATTGAGCCCAGAAAGCAACAGGGAGACAAGATGGGATCTGGATCATTCTTGACACTCTCCAAGGCGAACTGGCGAGACAGGGTATCCGCCAAAAGGACAAGGTAAAGCTGAACCGGTCAAAAAACAATGCCCACCTGGCTTGACGGGAGCTCAGCCTCTTAGCAGAGTGTATGTATTCCAAATTCTTGTGGTCGGTCCACACAATGAATGGGTGTTCGGAGCCTTCCTGGAAATGCCGCCATTCCTCCAACGCCATCTTCACCACCAAGAGCTCCCGGTCTCCGATCCCATAATTTTTCTCCGCCAGAGACAACTTGCGAAAAAAGAAGGCGCAAGGGTGGCCCTTACCACCAGTCTGGGATCGCTGAGACAGCACCGCACCAACCCCCGCCTCTGATGCATCGACCTCAACTATGAACTGCCTCTGTGGATCCGTATGAATGAGGATAGGAGCTGAGGAAAAAAGTTTCTGTAGCCCACAGAAGGCCATGTCGGCCTTCTCAGACGATTGGAAGGATGATAGGGTTGATGTGAGTGCAGTGAGGGGTGCTGCCACCCGACTGTAGTTCCGAAAGAAGCGCTGGTAGAAAGCCAAGGAATCGCTGCAGCTCCTTTTTTGTGGATGCCGTTGGCCACTCAGTGACTGCGGCTACCTTGCCTGGGTCCATTTGAAGCTGCCCCTCAGCAATGACGTAACCCAAAAAGATGGTCTTTGGAACATGGAACTCACATTTTTCTGCTTTAAACAGCTTATTCTCAAGGAGTCTCTGAAGTACTTGGCGAACATGTCGTTCGTGATCTGCGTCGGAACGGGAGAAAACCAGGATGTCATCCAGGTACACAAAAACACATTTTCTGATCATGTCATGCAGGACGTCATTGACTAGTGCCTGGAAGACAGCAGGGGCATTGGTCAAGCCGAAAGGCATGACGAGGTACTCGTAGTGCCCTCTATGGGTGTTAAATGCTGTCTTCCACTCATCTCCCTCCCGAATGCGGACAAGGTGGTAGGCCTGGCGCAGATCCAACTTGGTGAAAAATGTTGCCCTGTGAAGGGGGGAAAAGGCAGAGTCAATCAGGGGCAAGGGGTACTTATTCTTAAAAGTGATGTTATTAAGGCCACGATAGTTCACACATGGACGGAGGGTCTTGTCTTTTTTGTCCACAAAAAAAAAGCCTGCCCCCACCGGTGAAGAGGAGGGCCGGATAATACCTGCGGCCAATGACTTGCTGATGTAGGTCTCCATGGCCTCCCGCTCCGGACGAGAGATGTTAAAAAGATGGCTGCGAAGCTGTAGTTCAATAGCGCAATCATAAGGCCTGTGTGGGGGTAGAGAGGTGTCATGGTGTTTGCTGAATACTGGAGCTAGGTCATGGTAAATCGAGGGGACAGATGATAGGTCAGGTGATTTACTCCGACTTTGGCCACTTGGGGGCACCACAGCAGATCGCAAGCAGTTCTCATGAGGTGATCTTGGGCACGGTCCAGTCGATGCTGGGGTTATGGAGCCTCAGCCAAGACAAGCCAAGCACGATTGGAACTTGAAGGCAAGGGAAAACATGAAAACTTAAAGTCTCAAAATGGTTACCCGATAGCTTGAGGGAAACAGGAGCAGTCTCTTGCTGGATATGGGCGATCAGCCGCCCATCAAGGGCAGTGCCATTTTTGGGAGTGGTCAGAGCCTGTAGATGAATTCCCATCTGTTTAACTAGGCGTTGGTCAGTGAGATTCTCGTCAGCTCCAGAGTGAACTAGGGCTAAAACGGGCAGAGACAGCTCATTCCAGCAGATGGTAGCAGAGATCTGAAAACAGACAGAAGAGGAGGAACTTGCATTCTGATTCACCAACTCCTCCTTTATTGGAGAGATTGCCAGTTTGATGGACGTGTGGGGCAGCTGCCGACATCGTGGCCCGCCTCTCCACAATACAAGCACAGATTAGAAGTTCTCCTGCGTGTTTTCTCCAAATCTGAGAGTTTTGTTCGGCCAAGTTGCATGGGTTCACCGATCTCGGGAAGCGGGGCTGGTGACGAAGTCTGTGGCTCAAAAGGAGGATTTGAGAGTGGAGCGCTGCGGAAAAAGAAGTGGGGTAGGCGGAGTCTGTGAAATTGAGTTGCGTTCCCTCCGGTGCTCACTGAGACGACAATCCAGTCTGATAGAAAGATCAATCAGGTGATCTAGGGAGCTTGGCTCATCCCTGGAGGCCAACTCGTCTTTAAGAGACTCATTTAGGGCCCCCCAAAAACTTCCTGTAGCGCCTCATCATTAAAGTTACTCTCGGCAGCGAGAGTCGAAAAAGTGATCGCAAATTCAGCTACACTGCGAGTGCCCTGTCGGAGTGACATCAGCCGTTTAGCGTCCTCCGTCCCGCGTACCGGATTGTCAAAAATCTTCTTCATCTCTGTGGAAAAAGAAAAGTATGACACGCAGACGGCTGACCGTTTCCCCCATTCCGCCGTGGCCCACCAAAGCGCTGTACCCCGGAGACAGCCATTGAGGTAGGCAATTTTAACATTGTCGGTGGAGTACGAATGCGGTTGCTGTTCAAACACAGGTGAACACTGGACCAAAAAAGCTTGGCAAAACCCTAGATAGCCGTCGTAAGGGGCTGGTGGTGGTATGTATGGTTCACGCATTATGTGGGTCAGGAGGGCAGTGGGAGTGGTGGATGCTGCAGCAGGTGGCTGTGCGCAAGGTTGGAGTGAGGCGAATTTATTTTGGAGGGATGTGAGAGCTTGTGAGAAGTCACGTACCTTTTCAATCAGCAGAGTGAGGGCTAGGCAGTGTTGTCTGTCCGGTAACTGTTTGGCGAAGGGGATCCGTCTCCGCTGGGTCTATAACAAGGCCAGACTATGCTGTCAGGATTCAGGTTGCAAGTTGGACCCAGATACAGAGAGGACAGGAAGGTGAGTTTGTGAACAAAAGTTTATTGTAGCTTGGAAGCGTACAAAGGAACTCTGAGAACTAAATCCGGGATTGGGAGGTTTCCAACGGAGGTAGCAAGGGCAGATGAATGAGGTAGAGATAAATTCACGAGGTCTTCGGGAGCAAAAAATAGGCAAGGTAGCTAGGCTCCGAACTCCACATAGAGCGTTGATAGTCTGGCGACAAGTTGGAGTCCCACAGCGTCTTAAGAGCAGTCAGGCGTAATTAGGATGACAAGGTGCAGCTGCTAGACTCCAACACGTCAACCCTGCAAATCACTCAAGACACACACACACACACACCCACACACATATACACACGGGCTGGACTCAGGGTGCTGAAACAGTAGCCCTGACAATTTTAGTCTATGCTGCGGACTGCTAAGAAAATGGATGTTCATAATTTGGACACTCCTTTATTTAAACCATGCAAACCTTTTTTGACCCAGCCCACTAAAAGGATCGTAATCGAGAATTGTGTGTAAACGGAATCGAAATGAAGAACCGGAATCGGGACCGGAATCGGGACCGGAATCGCTCAAATTCAAAAGATCCCCAACCCTAATAAGAACACCATAAAGTAAAAATTAATCAGGGAGGAGGGAATGATTTTCAATAATGTATTGTGGCAAACCTTGATTTGTGTTACGTGGATTGATGCCAAAGTTTATATGATCTGAGTGTCGTTGAGACCCTGAAGGTATCTGTGAGTCCTTTCCTGCATATATTTAGCGGACGTGAGATGAAAAGCCAGTTGGATGTTCTTTTCATTAACCATTTGCGCCTCAGTGCTACTTTTCTGTGTGGAGCCACCACCTCTTTCGCAAATGTGCCATGATAAAGGCAGCACAACTATTCGGTTCAACCCCTACACTTGGACCGATTGGCACTCAATCACAGGGCAAGAGACCTCGTTTCACACATTTACAACTGAACTTGCCTGTAAGTTAGGTGAGAGAACCACTTCACAAAAGCGACTCACTCCATTTATATTGAGTGGATATAAGAAAAAGGTTTACACACCCCTATTAAACCACCAGGTTTTTCTGATGTAAAGAAAATGAAACCACAATAAACCATTGCATTTTTTATATATACAGTATGCGCATTATAGAACAAAAGGCATTCTCTCTCAACTGCGCTAACCGGTGCATTTTGGATTTGGACTTAAAAGCAACCAGCATCAATTGGCAGACCTTATCTGTGAAGAACATCTGGTTTTAATGAAAAGAAAGATTTGTGCTACCTGCATCAAATTCCAGAGAGACCAACAGCGGGGAAATAAACATAGCAGCCCTGCAAGGTTAGGGCCTGTCACAACCAAATAAAAACCTAGCGTATATCTAACATCCCTCTTAAATTACTTGGGAAAGCAATTGTAACACAACACAAACTCTAAAAAAAACTTGCTCGAAGATTTCAGTCAAGTCTTTGAATTGCTTCATCTCACATTGAAAACCCTTGTAAGTAGACTTTACTTGAAAAAAGTACTGTAGTAACTCATTGCCTTAAAATGTTGAAGTTACAAAGCATAGAACATTTAAGTTCATTGTTCTACAAACAGTGTTACAGTAACTGAAGATACTTAATTTAAACAATCATTCCCCAACTGTTTATTTAACTCAGATTGTTCAGCACTGGTTAATAATTACCTCAGACAAAGCAGATGTGATTGCATTATCTTGGCCATCACATCGTGTTACACAAGCTACGGAGATTTGCTGCTATTTGCACTTAATAATTTAGTCTTAGTATAGTTTTTAAATTATTTTTCTTTTCTGTTTTTTTTTAAAATTATTATTATTCTTGATCACACAAACTTGGTTTTGCACCCCAATTGCATTGTGTATGTATGCATCATACAAGGACAATAAAATAAAGGCTTTCTATTCTATGAGAGTCTGCTTTGAACAGTGTACAAAAATTCATTTTCTTTCCTTCCATTTGCTGATATCAATAAGACAAAACATCTCCATGAATTCATTTAGCAATGTATCTTGATGAAAGTAATCAGCTAGCCAAATTCCAAGTGAGTCTTGAAAAATGCAGGACTTCCTCCTGTTTTTATATTAAATCCATGTGAAACTGTATGAATTAAAAAAAAATTCTAACCTCACTTGTTTCACGTAAAACAATCTACCACATTACCAAAAAATCTAACATTTTTGCCCTTAACCTCTACAGATGTCACACAAAAGAGAACCTAATTAATAGTTGTGTGATTTCCTAGCTAGATGATTGTAGTGGTGTAGATGTGTACGTGCAATGTCATTTTTGTTGTAAATTGGTGCTCTATAGAGAAATAAAGTATCTTTTGCTGAGGACCACACAACGTGCATGCATGTACGCAGGCACACACACACACACACACACACAAATCTTGTAATGGCAGTGTTGTCATACTGAGAAGAACTGCTGTGGGCTATAGGCGTCCAGTGCAGAAATCATGCATGCTAGGTTAATTGACGACTAAAATTGTCTGGATGGAAGATTAACACATGCAATAAAATCAAACATAGAATGAACCATGTAGCTTTCTTAAAATATATTTAAGCACAGTGCTAAACTGTGCATAATGTTACAGTGGCTTACAATACAAGATAATATGCGTATTATTATAATGAATATGCATTTTAGGAATTAAACCTCTGCCCCGTTTTTGATGGAGACTTTGGCCTACTACATTACTGTATTTGAAAGTTGGCCATAATGGTGGTAATTGGAGTGCTAAATATTTTTTCGTTGGTACTAAAAAGGTTCGCGAATTAGGATACTATGCCATTCACATCGTCACTGCGTGACCGAACACACGCTGCATGCAACAAGTGAACCGCTACACCTTGGAGTGATTTATCACTAAATACAATTAGCATTCCCAAGAGTTACAGACAAACTGAAAATTAAGAAGAAAACTGGGAGGGAGACAGTTGCTGGAACAAGCGCGCGTGCATGCGTGCATGTGTGTGTGTGTGTGTGTGTGTGTGTGTGTGTGTGTGTGTAATTACTCAGCTGCTTAATCCTCAAAATCCTGTTAAAATTGTTGCTGGCTCCTATAAGTCTGTTCTTTTAATTCTCATGTGTTTGCTTTAGAAAAACTGGCCATTAATTGCGCATATAGTGCTAAATAGTGTTTATTGCAAGGGCTCTATGCCACACAAGTCAGAGGCCCGTGGAGACAGTATTGTGTAACAGTACACACACACACAAAGCCAAAAACAATGAAATTATGCAGGTTCAGACGAATATGGCAACCTTTGAGAGCACAAGGGATCCAAAGAGAACTTGATAATAATAAAATATGTGGTTTACATGCATGCTCCTTTATGCGCCTTCCCCATTTCTCATTATTAGTTACACATTTGACTTGTCATAGTTCTGCATCTGCTCTGCACTTTGTGTCGTGGTTGCTGCAACGATTTCGGGTTGCATGTGTTGTGCAGATGTTTTTGTCTTATTAGTCTGCATGGATTTAGTTTGCTTGTTCCTGCTCAGTCTGTTTATGTCCCTGTATTTTATATTGTCTCTATGATTTCTTACCACCACCATTCTATATATGAACATAAGAAGAAAATAACATTATAGCCATCCACTCGTTTTCTGTACCACTTACCCTCAGTTTGGTCACAAGGGAGCAGGACCCTACAGATTTGTAAATCTCTATGGTAACTAGTCAAGAACAAACAGAAAACATTATTAATGTCTTATTCTTAGAATATGAGATAAGCGCTGTGTTTGTTGAAGAGCGTCATTCCATTATGACTGAAAGCACTGGAAAAAAAATGTACCAAAAAAGAGAGGACTTGTCAGAAGAAATAGCTTGATGATGTCATTCAATGTTTTTTTTTTTTTTTCCTCGAGATGGCTAAATAAGATTTAGTTAAAGGGTTGCTGAGAGACAACTTTAAAGCATATTGATACTATTTAAAATATGTTTATGATTTTAAAAAAAAGACTGTATTTAACAATTGCAAGGAAGTCATCAACAAAATCATTATATTTGATATGTAAGTGAGTTATTAGGAGGGAGGGAGAAAAGGAAAAAAAGAACATTTAAGGGTTGTTCCAGAACTATTTTGTATTTTAAATATTATTTAGCCCTCAGTTATAGCTATACAGCTACGGTTATATTTTGTCTCGGGACGGTAATTTACACAACAAAGGGATGTTTCTGTATTTTGGTCATAGATTGAAATTTCATGAGGTCAAAAAATGACCTCCAATTCTGGAATGACCTTTCGCTTGGTTCATTGTGGCTGACTCCAGAAAAGTCGGCAAGCTTAATTGCAGGCGGCGCTGAAGCCCCTTTTCTTTTTTTTTTTTTCTTTTTTTTCCCATGTGTAGATGCTCCCCTCTAGTGGTTCACTAAAGTTGATTGTGGGAAAACAAACAAACAAACAAATCAAAAGAAATGTAATTCATGTTTATTGTTTGAATTCACCAAAACTTTTTCTGCATAACTACATCCAACAGCATTCTACGTCACTCCGTGACGTCACAGCAAGTAGACATGGCAAAAAAAGGGGGAAGAAACAACTAGACTGAATCTCTTCATCCCAGAGTCCATTTTAAATAAATGCATTTCGCCACAACCTGTGTCAAGCACAAACGTTGCACATCAACTCATCATCAGCATAGCATAAATTTTTCTTCTTAAAAAGATTGTGTAAAAGACCACTTCCTCTTCTATATGAATTAAATCAAACTAAATGAAAAAAGGCATGGCAATGGTATCGCTTCAACTTGGAGTTGAAAACACAAGGTGATTGATTTCAAATATTCCTCGAGTTGCCTTTGCTTATTGATTCAGTTTTTACAATTCCAGTGGTACTTTTTAAGTTTGAATGATTCAAAGCAAAAAAATAAAAAATAAATAAATAGCCTCAATCAAAAATGCTCTAAGTAAGAAACAAATTTATCGCCATCTTAAACTGTATGCATAGGCCAACAATGTTACACTAACTTTGTCAACACTGTCACTGTAATTAAGTGTATATCGGATGTGTTTTGTGTGTTGCGAAGATTTATATCGTAAAAACACCGGAAATCTGATGATTTATTGTTATGATTATGGGTTATGATTATAGATGACTAATGCCACGGTTGTGCATTTAATATATGGGACAACTGTACATACGTAATACAATTTCCTTTCGAAACTGAATGCTATATGGCAGCATTTTTGCACTGATTCTTTCAGGCTTTTCAAAAAGTGCTAATTTCCTGTATAACTATTTAATAAGTTTATCTCTTTTATACTAGCTCTATCTAGTTGCCTTGTCACCTGCCATCTAATGTCGTCTCTTTCGATGGTCTTTTGGTATTTGATGACAAAAACGTCGTACATATTGGCTGTTTTATTTCGAAGAAACTATGGCTATTATCTCCTTTGGTGACAATCCGGCTGATTCGGAACTCTTTGAAGTACAGAGTACTCAGGATTGCGGTTCTTCTCAGAGACAGCAAGAGTCGATATTTAGACTGTGACATTCTTGTACAAATGATTGCAATATGTTGACTTGTATGGCTATAACAGCTTTGCCTGAACAGGAGGAATCCAGTGAGGAGAAACATTACAATCCTATTCTCCTCTATGCTAGTCAGAACTCAACACCTTGTGTACCATCATTTTTTTTTTTTTTTTTATAATGTAATATAATATGTGGTCTTTTAATTGACACTTGAGCAAACGATAGGATGAGATGTTGAAATGTGTACATCCTTCACAGAGTCAAGGAGTTTCACTGAAGAATTCCATCATAAATGCAAGTGAAAGAAACCAATCATTCGAACAATGCCAAGAAAAATCTCTCCAACGCTACTTACATAAATCTCTTCAATAAATCATCTGCTATATACAGGAGTACATTGAAATGGTACATATACAGCTTGTGCAGTACCAGAAGGTAACTTGAACAGCAGTACAACTTAGTGCAATGACGAATTACCCAGCCAACCGGTCCCCCCTTTTCAGACCAAAATAAGAAAAAAAATCAAACGTCCTTACACAGTAGACATATTTCAAGTAAATGTTTTGGGTTTTTTTTTTTTTTTTTTTTTTTCTCTCCTAAAAATGCTTGTGTTTTGATATCATGGTGGCAGGTCTTCACTTCAAAGCTGACTCACATGGTAAATGTTTTGTCGTTGCGGTAGCGAAGATTTGAGTTTGTATCCAGGTTCGGCTGGTTGTTAAAAGACAAAACTTCATAAGCAAATGACAGACAGAGCATTGTGATCATAATTCATGTTATTGTTGTTCAGTCGGAGAAAGGAAAAACAATGCATCTTTCTGTACAGAAATGTGGACCACAAAGCTGCCGTTGTTCTATTTTAAAGATTTTTTTTTTTTTTTTTTGCCTTGAAATACACATTTTTACAGTAATCAATGCACAAATGTAAAGACAAAAGCACATATCTAAAACCAAAAATTGAGACAGATCAAGACAATTATTTTTTTTTCCTATTTTTCTTTTGAGTTCTCTCACTTAAGTTTCAAATACACAATACCAGCGGCAGAAGGTTCACAAAGACATTTAGACTCATTTAAAAAAAAGAAAAAGAAGAAAGAAAGAAACACAGTTTTATTTCAGCCCGGTTTTCCTGGGTTCATGGTGGACTTCAGGGTCAAGCCCGAGATGCTCCAGACGAGTGTGGGTCAGTTCACTAGCGGATTGGGCTACTGGTGTTGCCCGGTCCACGACTGGACCGACGATGTAGCGGCACGATTGTGCTGTGTCGTGCTGGGCAGGTGACTGTCACACTGCATCTGTTGTGAGAGGCACTGCTTCACGCCGTTCACGCTCCATATACGTAGTGGTGTGAGGGGATTTTTGCTGTACAGTGTTCACCACACAGGAGGCAGCCTATTTCAGGCGCGAGCCACGGTGGGCCCTGTGAGGTCAGGGGCTCAGGGGGCAGACCAATACGGCTGCAGATCTGTGACCAGGTGAGGGGGCATATGGGGCGGATCGGTTTATCGCCAAGGCTAGATGATAAAGGCCTCTGGGCTGCAGGTCCGGCAAGCAGAGCTAGGCAGTTGCGTAAAGGGAGCGATGGGACGTGGTGGGTGGGGGTCCACTGGTGAAGAACAAATTCAGACAGGATCCAGAAAGAGAGAGAGAGAGAAAGAGCATCTTTCGAACCAAACAGACACCTGCAACCGAGACAGTGGCAATATCAATCACGTGCGTGTGTTTTCAGTCAACATTATTCTCCGAACATAAGAGAAACGTTCAGCATAAACTGTAGTTCCTAATTGGATGTTTGTTCAGCAGCATGAGATACACTCTACTTCTGAATTCTCATGATTATGATCTTCTCAATTGTTGTTGTAATACACATTGGGATCACAAAACTAAATTGTGCTTGATGTAACTATTATTTTCCACAGCAATATATGAATGACGATAACATTTAATGCATGTTATTAAAAGTCAGTTGTTAACAGATTTAAATTTATGATTGTATTTGTGAATAATCAAAACTCTTTGGGACTCATGTTTATGGACAAATAATGAGAAGGCGATAAACCATTTGGAATAGATGAAGTCTTTAATCTAAAATGGAGGATTTGATATATCTGATTAAACAAACAAACGATGACGATTATCAGACGATGTACAGTACAATTAAATCAATTAGTGTAAATCGTGGTCTAAACGCAACGCAAAAATGTCTTCATACCTAATACGGTATAAGGTAGTTTCCGTAAAGTAGCTGCTAAAGTGGCCCGTCATGGCAGCCATTTGTCTCAGTTGGAGGACCTCTCTCTCTCTCGCACCCTAGCTAAGACTGATCGGACATTAAAAAATAAATAAAATAAAAACGACTAATCAGACATTTACATCATGACATTATTACCCTGACAAGAACACTCCAAATGTGAGCACATGGTTCCATCAATCACAAGAAAAGTACACAACACGGTGGTGAGCATTCAGATAAATAACACTGAGCGTCTACAAATTGATTTTGTCAGTCGGGAAAACGTGACAGCGGCGACACGATCATACTCACAGAGCTACCGATTGTTTCCACGTGGGGATGGGGAGGGCGTGGCGGCTTCAGCAGATGGTTTCGAGGTGTCGTGAGCTCTGCTGGGGGGGAGAGGTAGAAAAAAAAAAAGGGCTTCATTCACTGGGCTCACCATGCATCGGAACGCACGATGAAGCAAAAATGTGTCTCACCGGCGGGTCATTCCACTGCCGTGGAAGATCTTCTGGCTCAGGTGGGTAGGACATCCAGGATGGACTACGGTACGAGGACGGAGGCGACATGACGAAGTAATCAGAGTAACCTGGGTGGTTGGCTGATATAGCGTACACTGCTGTTATTGGGTTTCCTGTGGCAGAGAAACATGACGTTTTCTAGTCAGGATTCATACGTGTCGTTTTTAACGGCCATTCAAGATTTGAAGCTTTTCTAGCACCCGACACAAAAGGCAAATTATACATTTAGACAAATAAATGCATCATAAAAGTTATTATATTACTATATGGGCAGGAGTGTGCAAACTATAACCCGGGGCCCATTTTTGATACTATATACAAAAAAAATAACATTTGACATGGCCCAATGGTAGGGTGTCCACTTCCACTACAACAACTACTAATACAAAAATTACTAATACAAACACTGCTTTAAAGACTGTCATCTTATTACAGATTGCTCCTGTTGTGGTTCTGAATATGGAGATGTGCTCAGGGCAGAGGCAGATCTATTCTAATGGGATACAGGAGGGCGGACCACCCCAAAATTTGACTTTCCACCTTTCAAAGAAAGCTGTGACGTAGCAGTTTCTCAAAATAACAAAAAATATACAACTGTTTGATTGGTTTTAGCATGTTTAAAAAAGTTGGAGAATGTTAAACTCATGAATGAATTCATTATTCCAAATTCAACACACTTTTCAAAGCAACAACATGTAAGAACGTTCGCAAATTTTAAATACTCGCGGGAAACCAGCTGTGTCTTATTAATGTTTGTTGTCTTACCTGAGTAGGTGCTAATGGACTGGTCAACAGTCACAGCGGGGAAGGTGGTCCTCGATAGTGGCAGGTAAGGGGCCCCGTTGTGCTGTTGTTGGTCCTGCAGATCTGAGGCCTCAGACACTCGAGGCTTCAGGCTTACATCGGGAGTAGAGCTGGAGGGTGAAAAAACAGGGATACTTCAAATGGTTAAATACTTGTACAATAATTAAAAAATGAATAATTGCTCATTTTCTTCCGATTTTTGTTTGCTGACGACGAGGTAATTTCTCTTTTATTCCACCAGATGGCGGTGTGCGCTCGACGCACTCCGAGCCGGTGCTTAGGTGCTCAGCAAATCTGCTCTCCCGGCAGTTGCATTGAAATGAAGAAGCTTGCTTCTTCAAAAAGTGCACACTAACATAGGATGGCGAGGTGACTAAGATGGTGGGGGGGGAGGGAGGAAAATCTATTCAAATGTTGCTGCTTAATATTCTGCACCTTCTTTTCCACTCTGTTCTTCTCAAGCACACTTCTTCCCCGCAAGTCTTTCTGTTTATGAGATGGAGTGATTAGTTTCAATGCTGCAGATGGATTTACTGGATTTCTTTGGAAGTGTGCTTATAGCCTAAATTTAGCATCTGGAAATATTGCCATCGATTGTCTTCATTACATATCATATTAAAGGTCATGGGCGGGCTGGAGCCAAGCCCAACGGTGGGTGATAGGCCGGGTTCACCCTGAACATCAAGTTATCACATATTGTAAATATTAAATAGTATGTTATATACCAGGGGAGTCAAACTATTCATTGTAGTTATGATTTCCCTCAGAGGGCCGTTAGAACAGTGAAACCATCTAAATGTTATAATCACTAAAAGATATTATTACCATTACACAACAATTTGGAATTGTACAGATTTTAGCAAAAAAATCACGGAAGTTGACGAGCATGATTTGCTTTTGCGGACCACATAAAATGATGTAGCGAGCCGCACCGGGCCCCTGGGCCTTGAGTTTGATGTTATATACTATTTTTCTAATGTTGTATCGCTGTGTGTGTTTGCATTAGGGCTGGGCAATATGGCCTAATATTCATCCATCCATCCATCCATCCATTTTCTGAGCCGCTTCTCCTCACTAGGGTCGCGGGCGTGCTGGAGCCTATCCCAGCTGTCATCGGGCAGGAGGCGGGGTACACCCTGAACTGGTTGCCAGCCAATCGCAGGGCACATACAAACAAACAACCATTCGCACTCACATTCACACCTACGGGCAATTTAGTTTGTTGTTTGTTTGTATGTGCCCTGCGATTGGCTGGCAACCAGTTCAGGGTGTACCCTGCCTCCTGCCTGATGATAGCTGGGATAGGCTTCAGCACGCCCGCGACCCTAGTGAGGAGAAGTGGCTCGGAAAATGGATGGATGGATGGATATTTTAATATCCGTACTTTTAACCTTAAAGTCTCCTCCTGGCCGACATATGAGGTAACGTACTGGTTTCTTTCCAGTTTTTGGACATACAGTATGTGCCTACCGTGTCGTTGTATTATTTTCTCTCTAAACACTTATTTGCTGCACCACGTACTCAATTATTCTGGCGTTTGTTTCCCTGCTCTACATGTCACATGGCTTTGTCGTCTTCTCTCATTACTGGTATCTCCTCTTGCTCGGAGTGACGCGTGGAGCTACTCTTCGTCCTCATGTGATAACGATACTGCCAGAAGTGTAGCTTGTTTGCCTTCATTGGGGCAAGGATTATTGACTTAGAGGATCCATGAAAGGATATTGTTTAGCCACGATAGCTCATAGTAATGTGCATGATGAGTAGTACCGTCTCAGTGAAGGTCCAGGTGGAGGTCCTGGTCTTGAGGGGACTAGCGGCGGGGGAGACCCAATACCCATATCGGGGAGCTGTGTGAACCGGAAACCCTGCAAATGCAAAAGTATCATTAATTTTGAGGACTTTCATACATCAAAATGTCACGAGACATGACCTTGTGGATGTGTGATCTGAACATCTGGACACAATACCAGAATCCAAGAAATACTAAAGCACACTATGTGGTGCAAATGTATTTGTTGCTTCAATCTGGGTAAAACCTTCCCCTTGTAAATCAGCTGTTGGCAATACACTCACCAGTAGCATCAAATGACTTTTCCACATGACCAGACACACATTTGGCTGTTGGACAAAAATATTCTGTTGCATGACCTGATCTACTGAATAGTCTTTGATCATACTGTATATGTAATCTGCTCGACTGGCTAAAAATATGTATTTTGATGACAATAATGGGTTACAGTGGAACCGACAGAGTAGATCACAATCAGTCCTCCGATTTGTTTGTTTCAAAAACGAATTGTGTTGTGTTGCCAGATCAGGATCTACCCCGCCTCTCGCAGCAAGATAGCTGGGATGGGCTCCAGCACGCCCGCAACTAGTGAGGATAAGCGGAACGGAAGATGAATGAATGAATGTGTTTCGAATATTAAGGTTTGCTTTTTCCAGATTCAATGTTTAAGCAAAACTGATCTTGGCGTGTGTCACGGGCATCTAATTCAAAATGAGTGAATATTTGCAAAATATTTTGCAAAATAAATAAAATAAAATAAAAAATGTGAACATTAAATGCCTTTGTAGTGTATTGAGTTGAATATAGGTTGAAAATGATTTGACAAATATGGTATTCTGTTTATATTTACATTTTACACAACATCCCAACTTCAATGGAATTGGGGTTTTTATTTTTTGTGCAATCCTGCTAATGTGCAGGTATCTCTGTAACTATTCACAGTTTTACTATGTCACAATGAATGCTGTGACAACAACAAAATCTTAGTTTTAGCCCTAGACTATTGCACATAGTCACTAAGGATGTAGTAGTCCAGTTGCCTGGCTTGCGCAGGCAGGGTGGGCTCCGTTCCCACTCAGTAATAGTGCAAATGTTTGTCTGTCTCTTTTAGTGCGCTGTGAATGACTGGCGATCAGTCCAGTGTCATCTGCCTTTTCCTGTAGTCAGCTGGGATAGGCTCCAGATCCCCGCTACCTCGAACAGTTGAAAGCAGTATTGAAAATGGATGGACTTTTGCACGTAGTGTATGTTCTCACCGGTTTTGGTAGGCTACACTGGTGCAAATCCTCATAGCCAAGGCTCCTCTGCCTGCTTCCACAGGGGTGGTTCATGGTCCCAGGGGCGCTCGTCACTCCATCACTGTAGTGGCTGGTGTGAGACGGGTTATAGGCGCTGTGGACGTGGTGGTGGTGATGGTGGCGCCTGCTCGTAAAAGAAATATGTAATCAATAATCTCTCAGGTTTCCAGTTGCTCTCTAGCATACTGAATTTTAAGTTTAAATTTCAAATACTTTGCTTTCTGCATATATTTACACAAAAATTTTTTAAATCCAGCCTGAAGGCACTTTCATATTATCTTTTACTGGCAAAATAATGAAAAACTTGCAAAAGTGCTACATGATTTGCGTCACTATGAAAAAAAAAAGAAAAACGTAAAGTGAATTTACTTAGTAGGAGGGGAAGGTGGGTCATGGTCCGGGGGTGCCAGGCTGAAGGCGTTGCCAAGCAACATATGCATCTGTGTGCGGACGTCGTCAATGGATGGCTGAGAGCTGAGTGTGGAGGAGTCGGAGCCGCGGTGAGCTTTCACCCCCAGGCTACCATTTCCTGTGCCAGTAGATCCACCTCCATAGCCAAGAGAGCTCATCAGACGGTCCACATTGGTTTCCTCAAACGGCTCCGGTTCACCCTGCAAAGTGCAATGAGGGCGGAGAGGTCAGTCTCCGAAAAGCACCAACTTACTCAATTATAAAGCTTTGATTAGTTTTACCAGTACAAGAATGTAGCTCAAACAGGAAAGATAGGATATTGTATGTGTGTGTGCAAGGTCCCAAAAAACCAACAGCTTGAATCATTTTCATGATGGCTACAGAGTGCCTAGTTTGCAACAACGACATGTTTCACGTTCTATTTATGGACTTGTTTCCTGACCCTTTTGCCCAACCTGTCATGTTACAAAACTAGTTGTAGTTGTTGTTAAAGATAAATTGCCACAGAAGGAGACATTAAGGGTTGACGTTACAGGTTGGCACAATCCTGCACTCCGCTTTCCTTGTGCTGTCTCAAATAGTTTGGCATAACCACGTATATGAACTACTATCTGTCAGCCATCTGAATCCATGAATAGGCTGTAAACATTTGCAGTCATTGACATTCACCGAGGTAGAACTGTTGCTACACCCGAGAGGCAGCAGAAATCTATTTCAGTCATTCCTCCTGCCCACCATTTTTTTTAATCTTCCTCTCTGTCTTCCTTTCTCCAGCTCTCCAACTTATCTTTTAGTAATTTATTTCCTTTCTCACTTTATTCTCTCTTCCTTTATCCATTTGGTTCACTTTTATTTAAAGGTATTTTGGTAATCTCTCAGAGCAGCGTCAGAGTGAGTGTAAAAGATGGAAATTAAGGATTAAAGTCATAAATACTCTGCCCTGAGAAGATCAGGAATTAGTACAAAGTAGCAGTATACTGTGTGCATATACTGCACAGTATGAGTGTGAGCCATTCAAGTGTCAGTGAGGTCAGACTTGAGCCTCTATAATGTAGTTTGTAACAGAATCAAAGAATTTAAAATAGTGAGGTGTTCAGGTGAAGTTCAACTAAGTCACTGACATTTTTTATGCAATTAGGCCATTAAAAAAATCATAAGCCTAAACCTAATCTTTTGATATCAAAGCGTCGACCTGGCTTCATTGAACAACTCATACGCCCTCTGCACACTCACATCGTAGCCGTTGTTGCGGATGCCTCGTCTGGCTCTCTCTCGAAGAACCAGAAGGTCCATCTCCGTCTCCACTGGGCTGGGACTGCTCAGCGATTGCCTGCTCCAATAGGTAGGCTCCCGTGGATGGGAGTCCCTGATTTGACGCGTGGAGGTGGAGAAAAAAAATAAACTTAGGTATATTGCTATGACAAAAAAAGTATTAGAATAGAATAGAATAGCGTTTAATGTCATTGTATGGCGCAGAGACAATACAAGTGGGGTGCAACTGCAAAAGTCTGTGGTGTCAAGAAAAAAAAATAGAATAGAAAATACATTTTAAAAATATGTTAAGACTATATTGTGCAATACGCAGAATATATTTAACACTTTTGTGTCACATAGTGTTAATCTTAGTCTTAGTTACTCTAGAAAATGCAGTTACCGTACAATTATGGGATTTTAAGACCAGGACAGCCAATATGTAAAGATGAAAATCCTTCACAAAAATTGAACCATCTTATGTAACTGTCACATCTCCTAAACCACCAAGTACACCTGCCAACAAATCATGGAAAAAACTTCAATGTGTACAGTAGTCGCACAAAATAAAGGCTGAAGAACAGCACTAGTTAGCTTTGATGATGACATCTAACCTTCAAATGTTTTGATTCCAAAAATGATTCTGGGGCATGGGGAACCATCCATCCATTTTCTGAGCCGCTTCTCCTCACTAGGGTCGTGGGAGTACTGGAACCTATCCCATCTATCATCGTGCAGGAGGCGGGGTACACCCTGAACTGGTTGCCAGCCAATCGCAGGGCACATACAAACAAACAACCATTCGCACTCACATTCACACCTACAGGAAATTTAGAGTCTCCAATTCATGCATGTTTTTGGGATGTGGGAGAAAACCGGAGTGCCCGGAGAAAAACCACGCAGGCACGGGGAGAACATGCAAACTCCACACAGGCGGGGCCAGGAATTGAACCCGGGTCCTCAGAACTGTGAGGCTGACGCTCTAACCAGTCGGCCACCGTGCCGCCATGGGGAGCCAATAATAACCTAAAAAAAATAATAATCTAACTTTCAAAGCTTGGACAATTACATTAAAGCCATTATTACTATTTATACTTTTGTGTCTTTTAAATATATTACCATTATTTCTATACAATGCGTGAACATTTTAAAATTACTGACTTACTTTTTGAAATGTCTTTAATATTTTAGCCAGCATGACATGTATCGTATGTTTTTAAGGTTACTTTGCAGTGCAATGCATATAATGCCATTCAAAATTTCTCATTATGAATATTTCATCACAATACTTCGTGCTTACCTCTTATGACATCCAGCAAAAGAGGCCCTCTTTTCCTCTGCAGTCATTGGTTCCTTGACTCCGTTGTCATGCCGACTATGCCGGCTGTGACCATAACCGTGGCTGCCACCCTCAGAAAGGGAGAACTCTCCATAACCTTTCCTACGGGCTTTCTGGTGCAGTTTGTTCCTGTAGTGTTCAATGTCCGACTTCTGCTTCAACCCGCTATGATTAGCCTGTAGAGGATATGTTCAACCCTCAATAAACCAGACATATTTGTGGCTGAAAGCTGTAATTTATCAAACAAACAAACTTGACATTACTGGAGCTGCTGTGTGTGTGTGTGTGTGTGTGTGTATATATATATATATATGTCCCGATCTAACTTTTTAACTTCTCCGATACCAATATTTCATCCTTAAATTTTGGCTGGTAACGATTTTGGACTGATCCGATATTAGCAATAATCATACATTCGTCACTTATTTTGTTGTATGTAATGTGAGAAAAGGCTTAATGAAGTGATATTACTCAAACGGTGAACAATAATATGAGTAGCTGGTGTAATGCTGATCAAATGAGAGATAAATAGTCATCACAGCGTGAATTGCTGCAGAGAACTGTAGTAGCAATGGCGAATCTGAGGCTGAAGAGTGAAAGATGACATACTCAGGGTGGGAGAAATGTGACAGGAAGAGATTTAAGTGGAAGGGCGAGTGTTTGCTGAAATAACAACTCAATTCGTCAGGAGTGCAAGACATCCTGGCATAGAGATGCGATGATGCTACAGTACAGGAGAGGGCAGGATGACAACTGGCTTCACACTATAATTTAATATGATGTTATGACAGATTTGCACACATAAATATAGAGTGCAGGCTTTACGTATGTGCCACATTGAATCCAAATGTTAATGTGCTGTGACACATGATGACACTACAGCTTTGTCCGGACAATGGACTCAAGTCTCACGCAACCGTGTCCAAAGGTTTGTGTGTACTGTATGTGTGAAAATATTCAAAAATATATCGAAATGTGTACTTGGAAGACGTTGGACAAGAGGGTCTGGATTATAATCTCTCTGCTTGTTCATCCCAAAGATGCTTGATGGGGTTGAGGTCGGGGTTAATTGTGGTTCTTCTACATCATGCATGTGTGAATAAGTGTGTACGTTTGTGTCTGTGACTCACCTCGCCATTCAGGATCACAGAGTCTTGGCTGTGAGAGGAGGACGAGGGGTAGGAGTAAGTTGGCTGAGCTGTCATGGGTTTGATGGTGATGAGCCGTAGAGAACCTGTATGATCATCGTATGGGTCTGTGAAGAAGAGGATGAAGGTTAGCTGTCCCTTCAGGCCACTGAGATGTTACAGTCTGAAAGATAGCAAATGTTGCCAATGTTTTTTACGCATCAGTTTGTCTGTGTTTAATAATAGTTATAGCTTAGCATGAAAATCGGAACGTCTGAGGTCTACTTCATGCGCACATGTATTGTTAAGCCCCAAACGACTCATACCCTGGCCAAGCTCAGAGTTAATAAATTGTTGTACTGGCTTGGAACAACCCTAGAACGCGCTCAAAGTTGTGTTTGAGATTATAATGAACATTTTTCTCAACTTTGCTTTTTACATTTTGTAAAGTATTCCTATCCAATTTATTGAACACTTTTGAGGAATACTTTTTTTTTTTTTTTTTTTTTTTTTTTTTTACATTTTAGTGGATCCTGGTAACTTGTAGAATTACTCAAACTCTAGATAATGCTTAAAGTTACCAAAATGAAGACTAAACAAATGCATGTGCGAGAATTCTCGAGCATTCAGCTCAATTTTACATTTAAAAGAAAGGATATAAATAATTTTGGGCTTAAATGTATATAAAACTTGTAAATGATGTCAATACAAATATGCTTTACTGAATGTGCGTATGTTAAACCCTAACCAATCACATAATTCAATAATGCTCAACTAATTATGACATGATTGAGATATTAAAGATAGCAATGTGACTTTTGTTACAAAATAAAACAAACATCTAACCTTTAAATTTGCCAAATGTGCAACATTGGAAACTAATAAGTTTTCATACATATACTGTATTAATATTAACAGTATGAAAAGTAATATACTTTTAAATGAAAGAAAATGTGTAATTATGGCTTCAGCTTTCCTGACTATTTTAATTCAAATGTCCCAACCCACATTTGCAGTGAGTTTAAGAGTCCTCCATTTTACATTTACACTTATTTGTGTTTGCATGTTAAGATCCTTTAAAAAGTTTCATAGACTACTGCGCATCATTAATAACAGTATTATTTGTGCAGCGACCGTGAGGTCGATTCACACTCAGTGACTGTAGTCGGCAATGTGAGTGGAAACAGCTGTCTGTGTATATGTGCCTTGTGATTGATTGAGTGGCAACCAATCCAGGTTGTAGTCTGCCTATACGACACTGTGCTAGTTGACAATTCATATAGAACCATAGCTTTGTGTGTTGTTTAATCTTTTCACGTTATGGGCTTCTCAGCATTAGCTGTATGTGTGCATTTTATTGCAGGCAGCAACAGACGGACAGCGTTGTGGTATACTGGGACGCCGATGACTCATTGCCTAACATTATAGGGCAGACGGCTTTACTGTAAGACAAAAACAGTCTGTCATCAGCTCAATCTCAAACCCACGCAAACACAATTCATCCTGGCTGAAGCTCTACCGTGTATTATTGCTTGTGGCTCCCCCTGCACCTCACATCGGTGACGGCTGAGGTTAGGACAGGTAGCAACGTGAGCAGCAGAAATTGTGAATCAGATGAGGAAAACATCCAACACAACATGAAGATATTGTGTACTACTAGTGGACTATCGTGTTCAAAACAGCACATTGAAACACTGCTGTTTAGTAGCATTAGCAGTTAGAAGTTTAGTATCGCACAATATCATGCTTAAGGACACTAACAACTGACTAACGTGTCAACCTGTAAATATTAAATGGCCTCTTTTGCCTGTCTCATGCTGTCAATGCCATAATTTATTATTACCTTACTATTATTTTTTTCACCAGGAAAATAACGTAATAATCAAATCTTGTAATAACAAAATGTATTACATTACAATTTCAAGGACTTTTATTACGATATTGGGCAGTTATTTTGTTATGGGCCTATTACATTTTAACAAGGGTAAATTTATTACCGTATTTTCACGACCATAAGGCGCACTTAAAAGTCTTAAATGTTCTCCAAAATGGACGGGGCGGCTTACAATGCGGTGCACCTTATGTGTGCACCGAGTTCCATCCATCCATCCATCCATTTTCTGAGCCGCTTCTCCTCACTAGGGTCGCGGGCGTGCTGGAGCCTATCCCAGCTGTCATCGGGCAGGAGGCGGGGTACACCCTGAACTGGTTGCCAGCCAATCGCAGGGCACATACAAAAAAACAACCATTCGCACTCACATTCACACCTACGGGCAATTTAGAGTCTCCAATTAATGCATGTTTTTGGGACGTGGGAGGAAACCGGAGTGCCCGGAGAAAACCCACACAGGCACGGGGAGAACATGCAAACTCCACACAGGCGGGACCAGGGATTGAACCCAGGTCCTCAGAACTGTGAGGCTGACGCTCTAACCAGTCGGCCACTGTTCCACCGTGCCGCCTGCACCGAGTTCCAAAATCTGTAAATGTTGTTGTGTGACCTTGATAAGCACTTGACTGACTGGCAGCATTTCCTGCCGACACGCTGCTTATATAGAGGAAGGTGGACGTGACTGAAGACAGCATGCGGACGTTAAAAGGAGGAAGGGTGCGCGTGAAAGAGGACGCTAAAGGCACGCCCCCTGTAGGTATATAGTGCTGGGGTGTGCATTGTGCAAAACAACATCGGTTTGGCTAAAGACCCCCGAAAATGGCACCTATGAAGAGACACGCTTACGAAGCGCATTTTAAACTGCAAGGTATCTGTTACGCGGAGGAATATGGGAATCGAGCAGCTGCGAGAGAATTCAAGATCAACGAATCCATGGTTCGCAAGTGGATGCCTGGGCTAAGGTATCGACTTTGACTGTTGTCCGGGATTTCGCGAAAGCCGGCGTTAGTGCTGAACAGCCCCCCGGCAATGAAACTGACTCCGAGAATGACGAGAGGGAACCCGGCGTGTTTGATGGAGAACTTCCCCAGCTGTTCATTTCAGATACAGAAGATGAGGACTTTGATGGATTTGTGGATGAGGATTGATCAAAAAATAACGTGAGTACATTGTTAAATACTTCAATAAAGTACAACCTTATTCACTGTTTACATTGTTAAATACTTCAATAAAGTACAACCGAACTCAGTTTTCCTCCCGCTGCCTTTTTAAAAACATACGCTAGCATGCATGCAACACATTCCAAAATAGCTGGGACAAGGGCAACGAAAGACTGGGAAAGTTGAATTGAACAGGTGAACAGGTTAATTGTAAACAGGTGAGTGTCATGATTTGGGATAAAACAGTGGTTCTTAACCTTGTTGGAGGGACGGAACCCCGCAAGTTTCATATGGAGTGCACGGAACCCTTCCTAATTCGAAAAATAAAACATGGTTTATTTCAAATTCAAAACAGGTATATATTTTATTGTCTGTGTAGATTCTCAGTCATCCAGGTCATGCACAAAATTAACCACGCATCAGTTGCACACAAAGTCATTGTGTTAAAAGAACGGAACCAACAAAACTTTAATTTCACACAAAAATTCAATTTAATGAAAATTTACTGTAAGTGAATGGGAATTTGGCTGTTGCCATTCCGCTTGGTAAGTGCCACTCTCATATCAGAGGAACGGACTGCGTTGATAAAATTCACAACAAAGTCTGTTCCTTTTCTTTATGTTATTTCTACAATCCTCGAAAAGGGTTCATTGGTAAGAGTAAATTTTTTGGGCTGTTTTCTCCCATCCCGCGAAGAAAGCTATGGAGGATTACATTTGCGACGAATCCTTGGGTGGTGGCCTTATATGCCCCTCCTCATCTCCGGTCGGGGGTGGATTTTTCTTTGTGGAAAAAAAAGACACTACTCTCCCCACATGCATTGACTACAGAGGACTCAATGACATCACCGGTGAAGAATAAATCTCCGTTTCCCCTTGTTTGAACCCTTCTGTGACGCCCAGATTTTTACCAAATTGGACCTCCGTAACGCCTACCACCTCATCCTTACCCGAGAGAGGGACGAATGGAGGACGGCCTTCAATACCCCTCTCAAACATGTCGAGTATCTGGTCATGGCATTCGGATTAACCAACGCCCCCACAGTTTTCCAAACGTTGATTAAATGACGTCGTCCGCGACATGTTGAACCGGCTCATATTCGTATACCTCACTTTCTTCCCGCTCCGCCGAAGTACACCACGTCCATGTACGTCCTCCAGCGCCTCCTCGAGAACCGTCTATACGTCAAACCGGAAAAATGTGCGTTCCACCTCTCCTTAGTCAATTTCCTCCGTTACATCTTTGAGAAAGGAAAATTACAACCGGACCCCACCAAGATACAAGCCATTCAAGCATTCAATAAACTCAAATCCTATTTGCCGATGCTCCCATTATGCGGCATCCTGACCCCTCCCTTCAGTTCGTGGTGGAGGTTGACGCCTCGGACTCCAGAGCTGGAGCTGTCCTCTCTCAGCGGGACCCCACGACCCAGAAATTACACCCCTGTGCCTTTTTCTCCCGTCGCCTATCGCCCGCGGAGAGAAATTACGATGTCGTCAACCGAGAACTACTGGCCATAGTCTGGGCCCTGGCGGAGTGGAGGTCCTGGCTGGAGGAGACTGTAAAACCGTTTTTCATTTGGACAGACCACAAAAACCTCACTTACCTCCGTTCCGCAAAACGTCTCAATCCCCGACATGCTCGCTAGGCACTATTCCTCAGCAGGTTCAATTTCAGTCTCTCCTTCCGTCCCGTTTCCCATAACACCAAGGCAGACCCCTTATCCCATATTACTCACCACCCTCCAGTTCAGCAGAACCCAAACCCATTCTTCCGTCCACTTGCTTCGTTGGAGATGCCACGTGGGAGATTGAGCAGGTGGTCTAGGAGGCTCAAAAAGACCAACCCAATGCCAAAACCGGGCCTCCTGACCGCATGTTTGTACCGGATTCTGCACGTTCTGAAGTCCTACAGTGGGGCCCACAGCTCAAAACTCACTTGTCACACTGGCATCACTCGTACTACCCAGTTCGTCCAGTAGCACTTCTGGTAGCCCGGTCTTATCAAAGACACCCGAGAATTTGTCCAAGCCCGCTCCGTTTGCGCCCCAGGTAAGTCTTCACACCGGTCCCCAGCTGGTCTGCTGCGCCCCTTGCCGATTCTAAGCCGCCCCTGGTCTCACATCGCCGTGGACTGCCCCCCACAGAAGGTAACACCGTTATTCTCATTGATCGCTTTTCCAAATGTGTCCACGATGTCCCCCTCTCCAAACTTCCGTCCGCCCTGGAAACTGCTAACCTCCTTGTTTTACACGTATTTAAGCTCCACGGTATACCCAACGAAATTATCTTCGATCGAGGTCCCCAGTTTTCTTCTCAGGTCTGGAAAGAATTCTGCAATGAGGTGGGCGCAGCAGCCATCTTATCCTTGGGGTATCATCCGCAGACCAACGGCCAGACGGAGCGGGCTAACCAATCCCTGGAATTGGCTCTCTGCTCTGTGGCCGCATGCAACCCCTTTTCATGGAGTTCCTTCCTCCCATGGATCGAATACACTCACAACTCCCTCACCAGCTCCTCTACCGGTATGTCCCCATTCATGGCTTGCTACGGTTTCCAATCCCCACTATTCCAAGTACAGGAGCATCCATCCAATCCATTTTCTGAGCCGCTTCTCCTCACTAGGGTTGTGGGCATGCTGGAGCCTATCCTAGCTATCATCGGGCAGGAGGCGGGGTACACCCTGAACTGTTTGCCAGCCATTCGCACTCACATTCACACCTACGGGCAATTTAGAGTCTCCAATTCATGCATGTTTTTTGGGATGTGGGAGGAAACCGGAGTGCCCGGAGAAAACCCACGCAGAACACGGGGAGAATGTGCAAACTCCACAGAGGCGGGGCCGAGGATTGAACCTGGGTCCTCAGAACTGTGAGGCAGACGCTCTAACCAGTCGTCCAGCGTGCCGCCAGTACAGGACCAGGCGGTGGCAATTCCAACTGTACGGGATCACCTCCAGTGAGTCCAGGCGGTCTGGAAGGACGTCCGAGCAGCGTTGACTCAGTCCGCGGCACGCAACAAGCAGCGCGTGGACCGTCATCGCTCCCAGGTGCCCGAATACAAGGTGGGTCAGTCTGTCTGGCTGTCTTCACACGACCCCCCACTTCAAACAGAGTCCCGTAAGCTCACTCCCCATTTCATTGGCCCATTCCCAATTACCAAAATCATTAGTCCCACTTCCGTCCAGTTGAAGCTTCCACAGTCCTTGAAGATTCATCCCACATTCCACGTCTCTTTGCTGAAGCCTGTCTCCACCTGCACCTTGATTCTATTTGAATTGAAAAGATTTATTACAAATACCATACATACAACATTTACACATGAAGCTTGATCTCACAGGGCTGAGTGTAGGTTGCTGTATGAACACATTTGTTTAGAGTTATAAAAATACATGGTATTTACCTTGAGGGTGATCAGAGTCAGCCACATGTGCCACATGTGCTCCCACCACCTATCTACTTTGTCAGTGCCATGTTCACTTTCACTCTGAATTTAATTTCTCACTTCACCTCCTACCACAGCAATCTATTTTGTTTCCCCAATTTTTCCGACTTTATCACCACCTCTGACCAGCCAAAGGTCTCTGAACAGCAGTCAGCAAATGAGACAGTTACTCATCCTCTACTCTCCTCTGTATTCATTCATTTGCTTGTATAAACACGACAAATCGCTGAACACTGGAGTGATGAGGCATAAGAGATGAAGAACAACAGTGACTCAGAAAGGCCCAAACAGAGATCAAGTCAATCAGAGCAACATTCATGCAACAGAATTCAATTCTGTTGCATGAATGTTGGGATCGATGGTAAAGATTATTACCAGGTAAAGATTACCTGGTAATCTTTTGAAAGAGTATAGTACAGTAAAGTACAGTAAACGGACTTAAAAAAAACAACATTTTTTCATTGTCTGCTACAACTGCAACTACAAATCTAAAGCCTCGACTGTTAACCAGCATTCTTAAAATGATCACTTTTCAACTGTTCAGGGTAACAGATGAGCTGGAATCCATTCCAGCTTTGTACACCCTGCTTGGTCGGCAGTCAATCACAGGGCATGTGCACGTTTTTCGACTGTGGGACAAAACCGACGCATGCACAGGGAGAACAAAGATGTTTGTCTGACATAGGACCAATTAAGTATTTTAGACTTATGTATCTACAGTATTCAAACACCAAACATGACAATCTGTTCATCTTCTTCCTTTGAATTTGATGCAAAAAAAAAACATTTCCTGCAATTATAAGAAGAGAGAAGGGAAGAGAAAGTAATAATGTTTCCTTTGATTTGTCTGTCACCAATGACTAAGCTGCATGAAGCAGCAGTAGACTGAGTCACTGTATGCATAATTGTCTTTTGATCATATGCACTTCATTAGTTCACAGGAATTATCCTTTGGGCAAGATGTCATCGAATGAGAATGTTGGCAACAGAAGTGGAACAAATTGTGTGCATGAGATGGGTCAGTGTGCGCAGCGATTACTATATACTTTAATTAGCAACCTACTGTCATGGGCAGAAATACTGGGAGGTAAAGATATCCTCACCATCTGTCTCTTTTCTGCTCAATCCCTTTTCAGTCTTCGGTCTCCCTCATTTACTCTTTCACATCTTTTTACCCTATTTCTTTTGCCCCATCTTTCCCCTTTGACCCTCCCTCTCACCATTGGCGCTCCTTTTGTGCAGATCCTCCTTGCCGTTCTTGCAGCTGCCGCCAGTGGCTGTCTTTCGGGCCGACGAGTTCTTGCTGGCATTCATCTTCCCAGAGCTGTTACTCGACATTGAACCATCCTCGCTTGGTAACCGCCTGTAGTATCCATGGTAACACAGAGAGTTGTGGAAGGCAGGGGAGGGAAGGGTTTATGTGTTTCAGAATGTACAGTACACAAACAGGGTAGCATTTCATAGATAATAATGGAAAAACATTAGTATAATGATCTTTTGATTTCCAACGGTTACATTTAAAACTTTTGAATTGTCAGATGGACTAAAAATTAATAATATTCTTCATTTTCAATATTATTCATGGAAACCTAATGAATATAGGCCAAACAGAGGAAAGCGGAGGATAACCAGCTACACTAACAAATTTGTCTGGGCATGTTGTTCCACTGTTACAACCTTTTAATTACCGGTGTAATCAGTACAGTTACTTAGGGGATAATTTGCAATGAAAATGAGCACAGAATTCCTGAAAAGCTAAACGAAAACAATTAAAAAGCCTCAAACTAAAGATGGTAATACAACAAAACCTGCATTATTTCACAATAATATTCATCGATCCATTTCCCTTACCGCTTATCCTCACTAGGATCGCAGGGGTGCGGCACCCTATCCCAGCTGACTCTGGGTAAGAGGCAGGGTACACCCTGAACTGGCCAACACAGGACACATAGACAAACAAGCATTCACACTCACATTCACACCTACTTGGAATGTGGGAGGAAACTGGAATACCGAGAGAAAACTCACACAGGCACGGCGAAAACATGCAAACTCCACACAAGCGAGGCCGGATTTGAACCCGGGTCCTCAGACCTGTGAGGCAGATGTGCTAACCAGCCGCCCTCACAATAAGAAGAATAAGAAATGCATATAAATTGATATGAACAAATTGATGGATGCCACATTTTTAAGGCTAAAGAAAAACACGTATTGGTTGCATGTTAATGCCAATGAGCCTCATTAAATGTACCAGTTCTTAGAAATAGATGGGTTTTTTTGGACTGCAACAATGTATTGTTTTGGACAGCATACTGACACAGAGTAGTGTGATAAGGTTGAGGAAAATAATTAATGAGATATCTACAGTGCAGTGGAAAAGCATTTGCCCTCTTTTTAAATTCTCATTTCCCCCCCACTTTAATGTTTAAGATCAGACAAAAAAATGTACAAATATCAGACAAAGATAACCCAAGTAAATGTAAAATGCAGTTTTTAAATGGCAATTTTATAGTAATAACCTCCTTGTTAAATCAAGAATCAACTGTGGCTAATCACATTTTTGGAAAAGCTGAGTTCATTTTCACTCACCAATCTTAAGCCTGATTGCCTCCAGACCTGTTCAGTCAAGAAATCACTTAAATAGAACTTGTCTGACAAAATGAAGTTGGCCAAAAAGCTGCAACAAAATGCCAAGATTCAAAGAAATTCAAGAACAGGAAAAACAGATAAATAAAATAATTGACATCTATCACTCTGGAAAGTGTTACAAAGCTAAAGCTTTAGGACTCCAGTGAACCACGGTGAGAGCCATTACCCACAAATTGAAAAAACAGGGATGGCCTATAAAAATTAAAACAAGACTACAGCAACGACTCATCCAGGAGGTCACAAAGGAACCCAGGATGACATCTAAAGAACTGCAGGTCCCCCTTGCCTCAGTTAAAGGCCAGAGAACAAAGATGTTAAAATGTTCCTTGATAACGCTAGAACCCCTTTACAAACCACATCTGTCATTTCGAAGTGATTATATAGCAGATATACAGCAGTTAAATCGATGAATATGATTCAGAATGCGCCTTCTGCTTTTTGCATCTAGCGCCTTCCGGTCTTCGGCTCTATCTGGCGCTGTGACGTAAAACGAGCCAAACAGCCTGTTCATTCGGCGTTGTGTGCTATTGTTCCATGCTGTAGTTCTCGTCCTTGTATATTTGTTGTCATATGATTTTGTGATTTCACGATGGTTTATTGTGTGGCATTTGGTTGAACAAATGGTTCAGGCAGTGGCAAGAGTTTCTTTCGCTTTCCAAGTGAAAAAGGAATACGTGACCAGTGGATAGGGAAAGTCATTCGACAGGGGAAGAAACCTGGTCCGCTATGGGTGCCTGGCAAGCATTCCAAATTCTGTGCTGTCACTTCGAACCAGTGTGTTTTGAGAAAGACTGAACGGAAAGCATTGGATCTGCAGTTGTAGTTAGGCAGAGGCTGCAACAAGCTGCGGTGCCAACTATTTTTCCTACGGCCATCGGGACCTCAACCGCCAGCAAGAAAACTAAATCTCACAGTCGCCTTGGTGCAGCGACGAAACGGCGCAGACAAGAGGTGAGGATTTCCTTGTATATACTGTACCTACCACTGTATTATGGTTATTATGCACTGGGCAGTAGGAACAAAAGACCCAAACAGTACTTTTCAGTACTGTCGTCTGTACTTTTGCCTATATGACAAGCCAACAGGCACGACAAAGACTTTCTGTGCATCGTGTTATAAAGCTACCAGAGTGAGGGGCACACAATATATAGGAATACTGCATACTATATAAAAGCTTGTGCCATGTCACTGAAACATATATGAATATATATAATACATACAGTATAGTCGTGCTCAAATATATTGGCACTCCTGGGGTGCCATTATTTCTAGTCATGACTGTTTAAAAAGACATGCATTTTTGTCTGACCCCATGAGCATGCCTGTTATATTTTATTCACGACTCTATGTTTCTATCGACAAGTGAGGATGCTGGAGCAAGTAAATTGTGGACTCTCTTTTTATGTTGTACAGCTGCTTCTTGGCTGCTCGTCGTCGTCACTGTCAGGTTCCGATCTCCTGATCGGCTCAAACATGTAAGGTTTGACGATGCCAAGTTCAGCTTGGTGCACCTGTACGTCTAAATCCTCCTCATATTCCAACACGTTGCTCGCCATTGCGTCTAGAGTGTAGCACGCTGTGTTTGGCAATTGCAACGTCACTTCCGGTAGCCTTTGTGGTGGATAGAGTAACTACACCTCGGTGTCTCGAGCTTCAGGTATGTTCGGGGAGTACTCAATACACGGAATAAAATCCTAATTTTAATCTAGACTACAGTTAACAATTTGCTGGAAATTACGTGCAAGTATTAAATAACATAAACAAATGCAGCCCTATGGGGGGCACAAGTCAGTGCAAACTGTAGGCCGGTCCCAAGCCCGGATAAATGCAGAGGGTTGCGTCAGGAAGGGCATCCGGCTTAAAACCTTGCCAAACAAATATGAGCGTTCATCCAAAGAATTCCATACCGGATCGGTCGTGGCCCGGGTTAACAACGTCCGCCACCGGCGCCGTCAACCTGCAGGGCGCTGTTGGAAATTCAGCTACTGTGGGTCGAAGTCAAAGAAGAAGAAGAAGAAGAGGTGGAAAGCGGGTTCTTCGGCAGAAAGAGAAAAGGAAAACACAGAGCCTAGAACTGAATGTGGGGACTTTGAATGTTGGGACTATGACAGGAAAATCTCGGGAGTTGGTTGACATGATGATTAGGAGAAAGGTTGATATATTGTGTGTCCGGGAGACCAGGTGGAAAGGCAGTAAGGCTAGAAGTTTAGGGGCAGGGTTTAAATTATTTTACCATGGTGTAGATGGGAAGAGAAATGGAGTCGGGGTTATTTTAAAAGAAGAGTTGGCTAAGAATGTCTTGGAGGTGAAAAGAGTATCAGATCGAGTGATGAGGCTGAAATTTGAAATTGAGGGTGTTATGTGTAATGTGATTAGTGGCTATGCCCCACAGGTAGGATGTGACCTAGAGGTGAAAGAGAAATTCTGGAAGGAGCTAGAGGATGTAGTTCTGAGCATCCCAGACAGAGAGAGAGTCGTAATTGGTGCAGATTGTAATCGACATGTTGGTGAAGGTAATAAGGGTGATGAAGAAGTGATGGGTAAGTACGGTATCCAAAAAAGGAACTTGGAGGGACAGATGGTGGTAGACTTTGCAACAAGGATGCAAATGGCTGTAGTGAACACTTTTTTCCAGAAGAGGCACGAACATAGGGTGACCTACAAGAGCGGAGGTAGAAGCACACAGGTGGATTACATCTTGTGCAGACGATGTAATCTGAAGGAGGTTACCAACTGTAAGGTAGTGGTAGGGGAGAGTGTGGCTAGACAGCATAGGATGGTGGTGTGTAAGATGACTCTGGTGGTGGGGAGGAAAATTAGGAAGACAAAGGCAGAGAAGAGAACCATGTGGTGGAAGCTGAGACAGGACGAGTGTTGTGCAGCTTTTCGGGAAGAGGTGATACAGGCTCTCGGTGGACGGGAAGAGCTTCCAGAAGACTGGACCACTGCAGCCAAGGTGATCAGAGAAGCAGGCAGGAGAGTACTTGGTGTATCTTCTGGCAGGAAAGGAGAGAAGGAGACTTGGTGGTGGAACCTCACAGTACAGGAAATCATACAAGGAAAACGGTTAGCTAAGAAGAAGTGGGACACTGAGAGGACCGAGGAGAGGCGAAAGGAATACATTGAGATGCGACACAGGGCAAAGGTAGAGGTGGCAAAGGCAAAACAAGAGGCATATGATGACATGTATGGCAGGTTGGACACTAAAGAAGGAGAAAAGGATCTATACAGGCTGGCCAGACAGAGGGATAGAGATGGGAAGGATGTGCAGCAGGTTAGGGTGATTAAGGATAGAGATGGAAATATGTTGACTGGTGCCAGCAGTGTGCTAGGTAGATGGAAAGAATACTTCGAGGAGTTGATGAATGAGGAAAATGATAGAGAAGGGAGAGTAGAAGAGGCAAGTGTGGTGGACCAGGAAGTGGCAATGATTAGTAAGGGGGAAGTTAGAAAGGCATTAAAGAGAATGAAAAATGGAAAGGCAGTTGGTCCTGATGACATTCCTGTGGAGGTATGGAAGCATCTAGGAGAGGTGGCTGTGGAGTTTTTGACCAGCTTGTTCAATAGAATTCTAGTGCGTGAGAAGATGCCTGAGGAATGGAGGAAAAGTGTACTGGTGCCCATTTTTAAGAACAAAGGTGATGTGCAGAGCTGTGGCAACTATAGAGGAATAAAGTTGATGAGCCACACAATGAAGTTATGGGAAAGAGTAGTGGAGGCTAGACTCAGGACAGAAGTGAGTATTTGCGAGCAACAGTATGGTTTCATGCCTAGAAAGAGTACCACAGATGCAATTTTTGCCTTGAGGATGTTGATGGAAAAGTACAGAGAAGGTCAGAAGGAGCTACATTGTGTCTTTGTAGATCTAGAGAAAGCCTATGACAGAGTACCCAGAGAGGAACTGTGGTACTGCATGCGGAAGTCTGGAGTGGCAGAGAAGTATGTTAGAATAATACAGGACATGTACGAGGGCAGCAGAACAGCGGTGAGGTGTGCTGTCGGTGTGACAGAAGAATTTAAGGTGGACGTGGGACTGCATCAGGGATCAGCCCTGAGCCCCTTCCTTTTTGCAGTGGTGATGGATAGGCTGACAGATGAGGTTAGATTGGAATCCCCGTGGACCATGATGTTTGCAGATGACATTGTGATCTGCAGTGAAAGCAGGGAGCAGCTGGAGGGACAGTTAGAAAGATGGAGGCATGCACTGGAAAGAAGAGGAATGAAGATTAGCCAAAGTAAAACAGAATATATGTGCATGAATGAGAGGGGTGGTGGGGGAAGAATGAGGCTACAGGGAGAAGAGATGGCAAGGGTAGAGGACTTTAAATACTTGGGGTCAACCGTCCAGAGCAATGGTGAGTGTGGTCAGGAAGTGAAGAAACGGGTCCAAGCAGGTTGGAACGGGTGGAGGAAGGTGTCAGGTGTGTTATGTGACAGAAGAGTCTCTGCTAGGATGAAGGGCAAAGTTTATAAAACAGTGGTGAGGCCAGCCATGATGTATGGATTAGAGACAGTGGCACTGAAGAGAAAACAGGAAGCAGAGCTGGAGGTGGCGGAAATGAAGATGTTGAGGTTCGCTCTCGGAGTGACCAGGTTGGATAAAATTAGAAATGAGCTCATCAGAGGGACAGCCAAGGTTCGATGTTTTGGAGACAAAGTTAGAGAGAGCAGACTTCAATGGTTTGGACACGTCCAGAGGAGAGAGAGTGAGTATATTGGTAGAAGGATGATGAGGATGGAGCTGCCAGGCAAGAGAGCTAGAGGAAGACCAAAGAGAAGGTTGATGGATGTCGTGAGGGAAGACATGATGGCAGTTGGTGTTCGAGAGGAGGATGCAGGAGATAGGCTCTCATGGAAAAGGATGACACGCTGTGGCGACCCCTAACGGGACAAGCCGAAAGGAAAAGAAGATTAAATAACATAAACAATGTAAATATGAATTGTAACTGACGCCATAAAATCTTTGTCCTCTGACCTTTAAGGTCAGTGTCCATGACTCAGCAATACGGAAGAGACTGGGCAAAAATGGAATCCATGGCAGAGTTGTAGGGTAAGAACCACTGCTGACCTAAAAGCACATAAAGGTTCATCTTGCTATTGCAAAAAAACTTCTGAATGACTTTTGGGAGAATATTCTATTGACAAGAGGAAAGTTATAGTTTTTGGAAGGTGGGTGTCTCATCAAATATGGCGTAAAAGTAACACACCATTTCAGAAAAAGAACATCATACCAACAGTCAAACATGGTTATGGTATCGTGATGGTCTGGGGCTGCTTGCTTCTTCAGAACCTGGACGATTTGCTGTGATTGATGGAATCATGAATTCTACTCTTTACCAGAAAATCCTGAAGGAGAATGGTCGGCCAGCAGTTTATGACCTCAAGCTAAGGCGCACTTGGGTTATACAGCAGGACAACGATTCACCTGCACACCAGCAAGTCAACTTCTGATTGGCTTAAAAAAAAAAAAAAAGGTTTTGGAGTGGCCTATTCAAACTCCGGGACTTGAATCTGATTCAGATGCTGTGGCATGACCTTAAAAATGCCGTTCATCCGCAAAAACCCTGAATTTCTTTTGAATTAAAACAATTCTGCAAGGTAGAGTGGGCCAAAATATCTCCACAAAGACTTTTAAGACTCATTGCCAGTTATAGAAAACGCTGTTGTTGCTCCTGAAGGTGGCCGAACCAGTTATTAGGTTTAGTGGGCAATTGCTTTTTCACACAGGGTCAGAGGTAGCTGTGATTCCCCCCCCCCCCCCCCCCCCTTCTTAGATAAAATTGCCATTTAAAAACTGCATTTTATGTTTCCTTAGGTTATCTTTGTCTGATATTTACATTTGTTTGATGGTATTAAGCATTAAAGTGGGGAAACTATGCAAAGTATATAGTATACAGTATGTGTCTATACTAATTTATTATGTCTGTGGTCTTTTTTTTCACATTGTGATACTCCATTGTGATTGTCCAAGTTTACATTTTTAGACACATAATATCTATCTATCTACCTATCTACCTATCTATCTATCTATCTATCTATCTATCTATCTATCTATCTATCTATCTATCTATCTATCTATCTATCTATCTATCTATCTATCTATCTATCTATCTGCTGTATAAACAGTACAGACAGTACATAAATTGTGGAAAAGCATACTATGTAAAGTCAAAAATAGACCTTTTGTATTTGTTATTGTTTTTTTTGCCTCAGAGACACCAGGCCTGTGAACCGTATGCATGCCCCAAAACCCACACACATAAGCACACGCGCACACGCACGCATACAGCCTTGAGCCATGTAAGCCACAGTCGGTACACAATGTGACAGGCCCATCTCATCTACAGGTGGTGTGGTGCGCACAAATTCTGTAGATCAGACATTAGTGCCACAGGCGAGGTTAACACACAAATACACACAAACACACAGTGTGGACTGTGTGGCGGCCGATAAAAGTGGAGTCACATTGTGAGTGACAAGTCATGTGGTCAAATTGCAGGCGTAAAAGGAAAAATACAATGCATGCTCTATGTAAATTTGTTTGGAGAGTGCCAGAAAGCACAGTAGCAGAATCAATAATCATCTAGCTGTATTTGTTGTGTCTCGCACAAGTAATGGAGGATGCAGTTAACTGAATAAATATCGCTCTACTTTGAAAATGGCCGTCGGTAAGTCTTCACCTTTTACTCCAGAAACAATAGAACAATTGACGGTTTGTGTTGCAATCACAGTGACAACAATAAACTGTTGTTTAACCTGATTCAAAATTCACACTGAAAATGTACGTATGTAACTGACTCTCTGAAAGTCAGAATACCAAACCTATTATTCAATCTGTTATTCGATTTTACAGATCGAGAGGCCTGAAACCAGATCAGCCTCTCGCACGTCGCAGTCTCTGCAGTGGCGCTTGACCCAGAAACAGATACCATTCAGTTCACCAGTGAAGATGCAGCAGGTGGAGCCTTGGCAACAGACGTATCATGGTGTTAATGTTACAGCATCTGAATAAACTCAACATTGCAAATACGTATGTGCATATGTGCTTATGTCAGCCACATTGACCCAGAAAAACAAAATGATGTTCTTATCATGTCTGGTACCTTGTGTTCCTAATCCTACCTGTTATGTGTGTAAACTAATCCGCCATGCTCCAGTCCCTACCTGCTCCCAAATCCAACAAACTCCCAATCTTCACTGGGATTATACTGTGAGAATATTAGACTGTGAGAATTACAAACATAGTAGCACTCTGCCCACACCCTGCAGCTAGACAAAAAAAAAGAAAAAATAAAAAACTAGCTTGGCTACAGACTGACTGACTGCGTGAAGGATTTTTTTAAATTATTATTATTACTGTGAAAGCCTATTGGCTCTTCTTTCTTTCACACTCTAATTTTATACATCAAACCTATTTTTGCCTGTATTTACTTTCCATTTCTAAAGTCCACAACTATCATCATGATGTACCAGTAATATCATACCACTCCCATTGAAGCATTAGTTTGAAAGTAACTTCTATTTATAGATGGTAGAAAATGCCTACCCTACATGGTTTGGTAAAGCCGATGATGCCGGCATTTTATACGGTCATAATTGTTTCACTCCCTCTGGCATGGCAAAAGTCAAGGTTATAAATATACATGTGTTTATTGTCCTAAGGGGCAAATCCCACCCCGATGCATTTTCGTTTAGTGGTGTGTAAATATGAGACTGATTTGTGTGCATGTTCCTCAATTTGCATTTCTGTCAGGAGGCAAAATGCATCTCATTTGCATTTGCATCTCAAAATAAAAATTATTCTGATTCTGATTTGCAGCTTCCTTTAGGAAAGAGCACTAGTGAAGGTGAGAAAGTGTGGGGGTTTATTTTAAAATTGGAAAATGTAGAAAGGTTTTCTGTATTCATCCAGAATGTATTTCAGATTGACTGAAACGCTTGCTGCCTTCTTAAAGACAGTCCACAGTCAGTGCTTTTCATCCCAGGAATTGGATCATCCATCCATTTTCTATACTCCTTGTCCTCACTGAGTTGAAGCCTAACTCAACTGACTTTGGGCGACAAGCACGTTAAACCCTGGACTGGTCACCAAGCAATCGCAGTGACACATTCCCATTTATGGACAATGCAGGGTCTTCAGTTCCCCAAACATGCATGTTTTTTGAATGTGGGAGGAAGCCAGAGTAGCCACAGAAAACCCACACCAGCATGGGTAGAACTCTACACAGGAGAGCATTAAGTAATTTTGAAAACACTCTGGAACACCCTGTAGAGACAGTATTATCAGTTATTTAATAAAAGTGGGGTACAGCACTAAAGCAATATAGGATGTCCATCCATCCATCCATTTTCTGAGCCGCTTCTCCTCACTAGGGTCGCGGGCGTGCTGGACCCTATCCCAGCTGTCATCGGGCAGGAGGCGGGGTACACCCTGAACTGGTTGCCAGCCAATCGCAGGGCACATAGGAACAAACAACCATTCGCACTCACAGTCATGCCTACGGGCAATTTAGAGTCTCCAATTCATGCATGTTTTTGGGATGTGGGAGGAAACCAGAGTACCTGGAGAAAACCCACGCAGGTACGGGGAGAACATGCAAACTCCACACAAGCGGGGCCGGGGATTGAACCCGGGTCCTCAGAACTGTGAGGCTGACACTCTAACCAGTCGTCCACCGTGCCGCCCAATATAGGATGTAAAAGAACTGGTGCAAGAGATTGCAACTTTTTAAGATCACTAAAATTAATGGCACCTATGGATAGAATGATAAAGTTGCAGTCTTTTGTTTTCATCTATACTTTCAACTTACTGAATAGTCTTTTAAGTTTAAGTAATAATTTGGTCGCCAGTCAATCAAAATGAATACATGTACTAATCAAATGTTCTGTGAGAATCAAAATTTGATCTGTTGAGGTTATACCTGGATACAATGCAAATGGGCAATTCACACCCACTGTGAGAACAGCTTAATCTTTTTTGCTCTGATACTCACTGTACTAGTGGTTATCGTATCTGGCCCACAGTGGAGAGGTTCAAATTTGAGGAGTTTGAATCTTGACTCGTGCTTTGGGTTTGCAATGTCCTATATACTGTAGATGCTCAATGGGTTGTATGGGCAATGAGGCATGGGAGATAAAGAGTGAGGGCGGTGTTCAAACAAGTCTCATGCCGTTAAGGCAAACTGAGCTTCTCCTGGCCAAACTGTAAAAGCTCTGTGGACAACACAGACATAAACACAAGCACGCTGCTACAGTAACCACCTCAGAAAAGCTAACGATCTGACAACATTTAAATCCAGTAAATGCATGTGTTCTGCTCTCAGAGCATGTGCAGACACTCTTGTTAACACTGGACTTATCGTTAGATCACATCAATCTGTTTGTTTCTCCTCGGCGTACTAGAGGCTTCTCCCAGTCTTAACCAACACTGATGTCTGCCTCTGCTGAAAGGCTCTGGCTTTTGTAATTGCATTGCTCAGTGACAATAGCAGCTGTTCCAGCACAGCACTATCAAGCTGAGAACAGTATGTGTATCATAGGACAGTTGTTATCTTACCCTCCTTTGTGTATGTCAGCAGAAGGTGGTCTCTTGTTGGCAGTCCCATCCTGGTACACCTTCTTATCCAATGACATTGACAGGGGGGCATCTCGCACAGGCAGTCCCAGAACTAAAGTGTCCTTGTTTAAAGAGATGGACTCATCACCTGTTCGACCCATGTGCTTCTTGGCATAGTCAAACCCCTGAACAGGCTGGCAGAGGAAAGAGAACCAAGTGTCAAACTCAACATTTTAAACCATCTCAAATTGGCAACTGATGACTAATATGAGTATTCACCAGATATAATAATATTTGCTTTTTCCATGACATAAAGCACAGGGAACGACAACAAAAATAACATGCTGTACAAGACACAAAGTTCACTAACAGCAAACAACAGGTTTCCATCCTAAAAAACAAATCACAGCCTGATGACTGTTTACTGTAAATGGGTAAAGCATAACATAAAGCACAAGCATACAGTAGATCAATGTCCTGTAAATTATTGTTTCACGTTCATGCATGTATAGGTTATGTTGCTAGATAGCAGCATACAGGGACCTTTCCTCATTATTGTTTGCAAACATGGGCTGGTCATTGCTTGCAAACACTTGTAATTTGATGGACATTAACTGAGATGTATAGTTAATTTTACATTTTTTAGTTGATGAGTTCTACTATTAGCTTGAATAACCAAGCCAATTTTATTTTTGAACCACTCTTGACGAACAATAAAGTTGAAGGATGTAATTTCTTTTGGACATTTACAAGCATTTTGAAGGTATAACGAGTTAACAGTGGACATTTATGGAGGTAAAGAAAAAGGCAAAACAAATTACTGGATATTGGATATCAAGAAGGTCTGAATTTCAATTGAGTAAATCAGTAAAACAGGATTGTGTGCTTCAATTCTGCTTATCTGTTACAACTTGAACACATTTGCATATGCTCAAGAACTATGTTGAAATGTGACATTTTAGCTTATTTCCCAAGTGGTTTTATTAGATCCAAGAGCAGAGAGCACTCCACTCGCTCCCTTGAGAGTGCACTCTAGCTCAGAAACTCTGTTAGGCATGACGAAAAGACAAGCAAGGAGAAATAGGATGAATGTCACTGAACAGACCTAAGATTTGTGGTGAGATTTAGCCATTTGGAACAGCAGAGTCGGCTTCACTTGGATGTAAAATCTGTCATCAATAACTAGTTGATGCACCACTGGCTTATCCGTGAGGACAGGGCCTGAAGACTGGGTTCACCCTCCATGGATATACTGCATTTAAAAGAATAACTGACCCTCAAGAACTCATGGATACTGTAAAGGCTGGACTGTTTGCAGGAGATCCACTGCGTGGCTTCCTGAGGACCACCAAGGTGCCCTTGAGCAAGGCGTCAAGCCTCCTATTTACTCCAAGGCACTACTCCTGTGTGCAGCCCCCCCCCCCCATTGACCATCGCCCGTATGGCAGTGGTTGTGTTTGATTTTATGGAAAAAAGTCAATTGAAGGCATATATTACAAAGAAATAAAAACAATAATGTAAATAAATTCCCCTCCTACCAGACAAATAAACATTGTACTTCTGGATAAGCACGGCAGTATCTTGTGTGTGTGTGTGTATACTGTTTCTATCCATCCATCCGTTTTCCATACCGCTTATCCTCACGGGGGTCGTGGGTGTGCTGGAGCCTATCCCAGCTGACTCTGGGCAAGAGGTGGGGTACAACCTGAACTGATTGCCAGCCAATCGCAGGGTACATCCATCCATCCATCCATCTATCTATCTAACTAACTGCTGTATACACAGTACATAAAGTACATAAATTGTGGAAAAGCATACTATGTAAAGTCAAAAATAGACCTTTTGTATTTGTTATTGGGTTTTTTTTGCCTCAGAGACACCAGGCCTGTGAACTGTGTGTATGTATGTGTGTGTGTGTGTATATATATATATATATATATATATATATATATATATATATATATATATAGTTCTGTATATATATATATATACAGTTCTGAGGACCCGGATTCAATCCCCGGCCCCGCCTGTGTGGAGTTTGCATGTTCTCCCCGTGCCTGCGTGGGTTTTCTCCGGGCACTCCGGTTTCCTCCCACATCCCAAAAACATGCATGAATTGGAGACGCTAAATTGCCCGTAGGCATGACTGTGAGTGCGAATGGTTGTTTGTTCCTATGTGCCCTGCGATTGGCTGGCAACCAGTTCAGGGTGTACCCCGCCTCCTGCCCGATGACAGCTGGGATAGGCTCCAGCACGCCCGCGACCCTAGTGAGGAGAAGCGGCTCAGAAAATGGATGATATATATATATATATATATATATATATATATACATATATATATAAAATAAAGTACTTAAACTGCAAACGAGCGCAGAACTTTTTTTTTTCTTTAAGGGAGGTAATATGATACTGTATGTACTAGGGTACCCGAGTAGAAAAAGGTCAAAGTATAGTGCTATTTCCATGACAGAAAAGGGTAATTGAATAGACCCCCTGTTGGAAGCTCCCAAATGGCATGGCAGACATAATAAAATAATGGAAAACGCATAACGCTTTCCTAACACAGCACATTGGAAGTCAGGTATGAGGGCTTCAGGAGAACAAAGAGGAGAACGCGCATTTTTCTAAAACCTCTAATGCGTAGGCACATTATTTGAGCTGCTACATTTCTCTGCACTTACAGCAAAGAGAAAAGAAAAGGACCATCAGAATTTTTTTGTTGCACAATGAAGCAGACAAATCCCAGATTTTTTGCCTCCCTTTTCTATTTTGAGCAGCTCTAAAATGGGATGCCTAATGTATTTGATGATGCATACTAAATCCTGAGTGCATGTGAGGTTAGGCAGCGTGGGCATCAGGCTGACAGCATTGTTAATAATTCATCCGTAATACACACCACTGTGCCATAAGCCAGCCTGAAGACACATGGCTGAGTATCAGGGAAATTGATACATACTCATGTAGACACATGCACACAATGACGAGAGCACTCGCAACGGCATGAATATACAGTTATGAGCTGAGTGTGTGTTTGCACTCGAGCAGCTTAAGTGTTGTATGATGACAGTTGTCTTTTTGTGTGTGTGTGTTTGTGTGTGAAAAATACACGGCAAGTGCAAACATTAATTTGCTAGAGGCCAGTTGCTGTTCACAGGTTGCTAGGCAGTCAAGCTTTGTGTGTTTATGACGTCAAGGAGCAGTGGGCAAAAAAGGAAGGATGCAAGTGGGAAGTTAATTGTGTCATTCCAAATAATGTAACTGGCAACCTCCATTAACATACAAAATATTACAAGTTTATTTTAATCATTTTCCTTCATGGTGCACTGGGTAATTAAAATAAATAAATAAAAATAAACACTTTTTATCATATATGTTATAATTCTCTGCATGTCCTGACAGTAAAAATAAAATACAATTTAAATAACCTTTTGAAAACACATAACTCTCCGGCTTCATGTAATGCATCTAATTTAATTTTCATTATTAATTTAAAAAGTCTCCGCGATGGAGAGAATTGTTCAATTAGACACTGTATGGACTGTGGACGCATGGCCTGGGAGTGTCAATCATTTTCTCATGTAAGTGCATTTACCGCAGAAGGAACAATGGCGGACGCGGAGGCTTTCGGCGGCTATCGCTCGACTGCCAACAACTCTTCTAATCCGAGGAAATCTGATAGAGGAAGAAACAAAACTAGGACACACAATCGAGCGAGGACACCAGACGTGGCGTCAAGTCAGACTCCCTGAGAAACTTGATAAGACTCAAGAGCGACGTGGCTTCATTTCTGCTCGACAGGTAAGTCTATCACATTTATTTTTAATTGATTGTGCATTCCCCAAAAATATAACTTCCAACCGATAGTATTAGTGTTATACAGCAGCATTCGTGTGTAGCACTCGGCGACGGCAAATGCACGAACTAGTTCAGCAAAGTTGCTCACAATACAATAGCTAGCATCTGCTATGTCGGACTAACTTTGTAATCGGCGCTATTAGCAGCATGGCGAAGCACAAGAGATTCGTCCCGCTCCGTAAACGTAACAGTGTGGGTTTGGAATGAGGTACTTAGGAAAAACAACAACAAAGGCCCGGCGGGATCATTTAGCGCGACGATAATGCTACCAGCTCAAAGTTGTACTTGAATAGCAGTCAGTGCTAGCGGCAGCAAAAAACAAACAAACAAACAAAACAAAAAACAATAGCATCATACAGCATGTATGAGAATGAGCCAATGAGGGTTTTGTATTTATGATGAAGACATTGGTGCTCAGGTACTTCGATCAAACCCGCTCTCATTTCACTGATGAAGTTGTGCGTCAACTTTATGATGAGACAAAGAAAAAATGAACGAAGCTAACTCAGGCCCTGTCTGAAAGCCACAATCTATGTTTCACTTTGTTGAAGAGGAATTGGGGTTAATCCCAGACAATTATTGTTATCATCACATATAATGTTGCAAACATGCTTGCTGCTGCCCAGCTGGAAATTGTAACACACTGTAGTTGTTTTGGCTTCAAAGTGCAACTCACAGATAAAACGTAAAACCACTTGAAGGACAAATGCAATATTATTGTTCCATTGGCATACAGTATTAGGCTCATTCTCGTGTATATTTGTTTTCCTGAGACATATTCATTTACATTACATGATACATAGAGATTATTTATTTCTTACTGTGGTTATATTGTGTTTTTGTGCATGTTTTGTTGTTATGAAAGGATACATCAAGCTCCACGCCTTTGAAAAAAAAAGTCACCTGAGACCACCGCCTCCCGCTGTTTCAACAATTGGTATGGGAGAGTCTCTCTGACTGGTGAAAGGTGAGTAATTAATATTGATTTCTCCTGTAAGTGAACTGACATTTCCAAGTAGTCTTGTCCTGTCTCACACCAAAAAAAGTTTTTCCAAACATAACCCATTCACCATCGGGCTGATATATAAAGAATACATTTGTCTAACTATGCAAAAATGTACAATGTCACAAAAGCTGCTTGTGACATTCTGCTTAGAGGATTTCTGAGAAGGTGGAGTTCAGGTCATGGACAACAGCACAGATGACACGTTCCGTTTGACCCAGAGTTTTCATTTTAGGGGGAAAAAAATTATTTTACTTCCTTTATTGCTCTTGACACAAGCGCAACAATAACGTTGCCCCTTATATAATTTCAGCAACATATAGATAGAATAGAACAGTGTTTATTTTTTTCTTTTGTGTGTTTCGTTTGTCATCGGTGGACAGAAATGGAAGGGAATTGAACAACATAGGAAAGTCCATGCAAGTAATTCCCTGGAATGCTGTAAAGTTACTAGATTTTTATTTATCACAACTCGATTGATTGTTGCTGCCTCTCCAACTGTCAATTTCCCTCTGTTATTGTCCCTTACAAATAAACCAAGAAAAATCAAATGGAATTAGAGGGTGTCTGTCACCAGTGGCCTGCCGCAGATTACAATAGCTAAGGCCTGATGATCTACTCAGGTGTTGCTAACTCAACTCAGAAGAGGCCAATGTGAGTTTTACTTCAATCTTATGGCTGGCTCAAAAAATAACAACATACAAATATGTATATTGTCATTTATAAACATGCTTCATGACATCAATGAGTAAATCCATTTTTTTATTTTAATTATTTCTCATGATGTCAGGTCTATTTGTAGTCATTTGGATTTGTACACATTTGTCAAAATCTGTTAGGGTTGTGTGTGAAATGCATTCAATAGTTATCTAAATATGAGATTCTTTCTGAAGGACACTGCCCGATCCAAGATTGAAGTGACACGATCCAGTGGTGGAATAGCGCACAAACTTCTTATGACGTAATTGAACCATACATATATCTTGTACCTAAAATTGTTTAAATACTTATATTTATCTTATAAATAGTTTTCGATTTCTTGTTTTAAATATACTGTCCAATCCATGAACAAGCATTATATAGGGCAGTGACGTTTATGAACTGGTAGGAGATACGAAATGTAACACAGATTTCTGAGTGGCAATTGTGAAGAAGGAACCATTCATTTTCAGTTCTTCTCTCTTCTAAAATAAGGTGCAAATGGATCTACAAATATTTATAAAGTAATATAACATGCACATTTGTACTGGAGCAATGCTTTGAAAATATAAAATGTGGTTCCTCTTTGTCTGCTTTGTCTGAATCCTATATAATGTCCTTGGGGATCTTCCTTGGGGAAATTGTCTGTCACAAAGGTCATCAGCTGTCCGGATGTCATTCCACATTCTTCTGGGTCTGCGTAAAACTCCCTCATTCAAGATGGTGTCCATACGTTTGTCATGTGTCTGCAGTTATGGCACCGTCAGAAGAGCTTCCCCAAATGTCTTGTGAAGGATGACATGAAGCTGGGGTCGCGTAGCAGAAATTTCTTTATCGCACTATGTGATTCCTCTAAACTCAGTCTGTCACCTTTCTCCTGTAAAGCAGGACATTATGGTGATTAAATTTTGTGTTTGTGAAAATCACTATTCATTGTTACAAATATCGCATCTATTCTTTCTGATGTCCACATATAAAAGCCATTTAAACATCCATCCATACATTTTCTTTACTGCTTTTCAATATTAAAAAAAAAAATGTCCTCATACAATCCGATCGACAAAAATGAATTTACATATTACAATTTGGAAGCTGTGGTACAACTTTAAGCAAGAATCATTGTAATTGACACAATTTTCTTTCACCTGTGATTTACAATTTCTAAAAACGTGTTTGCGTGTACTGTAAATGCATGTGTACAAATCATGTGACTATTATACAGTGCATGGCATACCTCCTTGTCTTCTACCCAGCGTTGTACTCAGCCGGGTGTTGTAGTTGGCCGAGGTCACTAATAGCCGTGCTCTCCTCTTGGGAAATCTGAACAACAAACAATATATATTTAGCGGACATTTCCTCTCCACAACAATGTGGAGTACTGATATTTGTAGCTTTTATCAAAGTTGTGCTACTCAATGGGGCTAATAATGAATGAAATGTAACGTTAATCTTAATAATTTTCTAAGTATAAACCACAGTTAGTTTTCCACTTATACACAGTATGACTATTATTTTATTTTATTTATTTATTTATTTTTACTTACCGAAAATTGCAAAGTTGCTTCTACAAGGTGACCACGGTAATGCCAGCTGGTGACTTGTGCGTGAACGCCTGCGAGGGGCGCGGGTTCAGCCAGAGGGGAGGGAGAGGTGGAGGGAGTACTGAATCGAGGCTGCAATCGAATCTTGCTAGCACTTTCAACACTACACACTGCACCTTTAAAATGTTTTTTTTTTTTTAACATTGCAAAATTGGATCATGATAACCAGATAAAACAAATGACACCAACACATTGGACATTTCATTAAATTTATCAGCAAAACAATTCAATTCTGGGGTTTTCCAAGATCCATGGCACCATGGTGTACCATGGCTATAGGAAAAATTAGATTTCAGACAACCTCAGAAGAGTAGAGGTCAACCAACAATGATCACTCCAAGGTGAGGAAGGGTGCAGAGAACCCCAAGTGAACCCCATTTGGGGAAATTCGAGCCTCATCAGTTAGAATATATTTCGGTGACTATTGAGGGTTTCACAGTTTTTTTTTGTTTGTTTGTTTATTTTTTTAATATATATTTTATGATTGACAGCATTTCTGAATTATTTCTATCATTTGCGATGTATTTACTTCAGAATAAAATTGGAGGTAAACCAGCCTCTCAGAACAGATTGTGGTCAGCCTTATTGGTTCCACTAATACGATAAAGAAAAAACATTAACACGGTATGACGTAATGGTATTAACATGCTTATAATCTGTACCAATAACCTCTTAAGCAGTGAACAACAACAACTGTAGATACATCATTGATTGCTTGATGTGTAACTGCTGTCAGGCATTACACAGTATGGATTCTTAGAAATGACATAATGGATGGCCATAACCTGCAAAAAGATACCTGACATTTCATGTTGTATTTCTACTGGAAGGTCTGTCGGTTTTCGTCACACTGTGTGCCTCTTTCTAAATTAACTTTGCCTCCTTGTATTTGCGCACCTCTTGAAACAAGAGGAACGATGGTCCAACATTTCCGAAAGGCTCCATATTAAATGACTTGGATACTGACCACACAGCATGACTGCATTAAATGTTCAATCGAAGAGGCACTTCTCAACAGTGTAATTTTAACTCAGACAGCAGCCTGATGAGGTGCAGCAGATGAGATATTCCCCCAGCAGCCATATTGATTGAAGTTCAACACTAGCAGGGCTTATGGCTGAAGTGCACCACAAAGGTGCAAGCACTAAACGTGGTCTGGTGCTCTTTTTTGACAATTTGCTACATCAAACAACAAAATGCTCAATATCTTGTAACCAATAATAACTATGGTGCCCCATATTGTGTTGATCCATTCGGTTATCTAAAGCTTTCAAAACTGCCCACTTTGTAAGGAGTAAAAGCCATTCGGAGGAATGTGTTGTAACTGCCACCCAATATTTCGTGTTAAAATAAGGTGAGGAATCATTGTGAAAGCACACACACAGATCCCATAGGGACCACCGTATTGACCTTCAGCTTCAATTGGTCATGCAAGACTGACGTTCTGTATGTATGCTTGTGTGTGCAAGTACACTAGTCTCATTGCACTGAAGCATGTAAGTAAGTACACTAACAATTGTAAATTACCTACAAATATTGAGTTTCCGTGCTTGTCTGCCCCAATGTGTCACTCCTGCGATTGACCGGTGATCAGTCATATCGGTCATTTTCATATAATTTGATCAGTAAGACATTTTGTAAATGGTTGTTACATAATTGAATATTTTTTTGCTTAAAGTCCTATTTTCAAAAAGATCATTACAAATTTTAGGCATTACTAGTAAAGTCACTCCTTATTGACAGAGCAAATGGTAATCTCCCATTTAAATACATTTATTTTTACAATGGTAAAGAAATTGTTAGTTGTACAATTTATGTGTTGCCCTTCAAACGCTACCGATACAAGTGCATAAGTGATCCTACTACTACTCATTCAACCCATTAAACTCTTTATACTATCGTAATAACAGCGAAGACGTGCAATAGTTATGACACTTTTACAAATTCATATATATTCTGTTTATATCTCAGAAATGACACCATTTCGTTTGCTGCCTGCTCTTGTGAGAATGCAAAATGGCTTACTCGTCCTGTCACTTTAGCTCACGTATCTCTCTGATGTATTGCAACAACATAATGAGGCTCGCTCCAGTGGCGTTAACGGTAAAGACAGCTTGAGTGACAAAGATGGACCGTTTGTAAAATAACCACAAAAAAAAGAACACACTAAGATGCATTTGTGTTCGTTTTCATGGAAAAGGAATATTAAGCAATCAGAGAACAATCCTATATATCAAAACATTTTATTCGCATTTCAGACAATATGTAGTTTTACTGTATTGGGGGGTACAGAGGGTCCGAAAACCAGCAGGCATCTGGTGAGGCAAATGTTATAAATGTATTGATTAGTCTCCAAAATACCCACTCGGACTTCCATTGTTATACCATTATAAAATACTAATAGTCGCTGCCTGTTCCAGTTGTGAAGGAATTGATGATTTCCCACAGTGAAATTCTTCTATGAAAAGTTTATTACTTGTGCAAATAATCTGAATTTTTAATCAACCGTCGGTGTTTCATTGTAACTTGCCACTAGCTCTTCCTGAACCAAATCCCTGTGTGAAATATTTAGCTCGTTTGCGTATGCAAGCTCCTGGTCGAGAATGTAGGAAGGTAAACGTAAACACCACTGTGCAATGACGATGAGTACAGCCCATGCACGGAATTTTAAAATGCTATATTCCGTTGCGGTGTATTGTAAAACACAAAATGAGTGGCATTGACAACAATAACAATCAGGAATACTTTAAAATAAAGGTGCACTGACTTTGATGTGCTAAGTCTAATGGTGCCAGTTGTGAACTCTGAATGTTGCAGTGCGCTAAAATGATCATTTACTGTATGTTAGCCAACAAGTCCGATTTTTAGAGCAAACATTGTCGACGTTTGTTGCACTAACTATCTACTATCTACCACAATGAAACAAAGGTATATTACACTTTTTGACATTAGTGGGAGCCTGGAAGAAACCCCCGACCAAACTACAGTATTCCTTATTGTTACTGTAAATCATTTGCCAGCCTTGTTTCACCTTTCACTTTGTTATTTGACAGATAAGAGTAAGAAATATTGATATATCCCAAAAATATGCTGGCATGCACTGCTATAACAGGAATAAATAAAGAGATAACTTCTTGACCTGGGACTTTGGAAGCCTATCTTTTATCAACAACCTGCTAAAACTACCATTCCTTTCGGTGGTACTTAATTTATATGGCATAATTAAATTGACCTTCTAGGGAAAAGATTTCAATCAAGAGTATTAGCTGAAGCCAAGAGAGAATAAAATAAGTCTGACAAGGAAAGGAAGGAGGGAAACGACAAATCGGCGCAAATCAGTGTAGTCCGGTGACACAAATTTGCATTTTTTTTTTTAATGGACGTTTAGTGCATAGGTATTGAGCTTCTTTTGTGTTGTTCATGTTTATGAGCGTCTGTAAAAGATGGCTGCCGGGAGTCCGAATTAAACCCATTAGGCTACTTTTAAAGACGCGGCATTGAACCCAGACAGTTGACTCTAACCCCCTAACTTTAAATCTTAAAGAACACGCTGACAATTTTACAGCCCTTTTACAATCACTTTCACGTTTCCTCGTGGCCTCTCCACATCTGTCTCATCTCCTGGTGATCTGTCATGGATAGTATGGGGAATGGATCAAGTTATGTCCACGGAACAGCAGCCACATGCATGACTTCCCCGAGCAGCAACAAAAGCAGCACAACATAGCGATATACTAATCAACTGATCAAAACATTCACTCAGCCATACAGTCTTCAATTAATCCTGTGTCTCCGACAGTACCTGGTGGTGGTAACTGCCTTCCCGCCGATATGAGGTCTGAACAGGAAAGAGTTCAAGGGAAAAGGTCAGGAAGGGATTAATACAATTTAGGACAGAATGAATGAAACACTTGAGTCAACCACTCTTTTTTTTTTTGCAGCTACAGTACACTTGTATGTTGTCATTCAAATACTTTATCTGAGAATGTGATGACATGCTGTACCTTGTATGTACTTATTACGAATAGTTAACAGGTCTCTGGAGCGCTTGCCCACCCATCAAGTTTCAAATTAAACAACCAGGTAACCAGGTCAATCTTTTCCTACCTCCTTTTTTTCCAAACATTTGTCTCCAAGCAAGCCATTCTGAATTATTCTGGATTGTGACGCATCAGTGAGGATAATTTACATAACACCCGTACCAACATCAAGTTTCTCCAACCATGACTTGGCAGAGGCTGGCCAAAGATCCACCATTTTCAAAGGAAGCACTATTATGTCAAAGTCACCGTTAATTAGCAAGAATGTTTCGATGCTGTAATTCTTCATCCTTTGTGTATTTGCAACAAAGGATCTCAGAGACCTTCAATGAAGGCACAACAACTGTGAAAAACATTGGAGCAAAATGAAAAATTCAACACAATTTGGGATTTAGGATTTGGTAAACATAATCTCCTGACACCAAAACGTCATAAGGTTGATATTATGAATTAACGTGTCTCGGTGACTTGGAGCGCAGGGCTACTTAATTGTTAGTATAAAAAAAATTTGTGAATCATATTCTATTTCTTTCACTTATTTCAGCTCAATCACACAGATTTTGGGCAGGTATTGTTGTGGGTGGATTCAGATCGTTTTAGGGTCTCCATGAGGTGCAACGGAAATCTTCTCATGGCTTTGTGGTGACAATATATGCTGTAGTCGACTATGGCTTTAACATGAAGCACATGAACCTGAAGCAAAAAAATTTCCCTTTTATTACACACAATCCACATCCTTAAGTTTCATATTTTAATGACATTACATTTCATTCATTGGCTGTCTAAGAGGGGAGGAAATATTGAATAATAAAGTTTAGTTAATAGTAGTAAAGGTAAAGTTTTTGTTTGGCAGACCTCCTACATTAAATTGTTGAGGTGAAGGTGTGATTAAGAATATATTTCCCTCATGTGATTAATGAAGTATTTTAGCCATCTGTTCATCCAGCCATCCATTTTTACACATTTAGCTATCAAAGGGGTTTTGTTCATGTAATGTAAATGTTATCATTTGTGTACACCATGAATAAACTCATGGGCAGTACCACCATAAATCAACGGTTTAGACAGTCATGCATTGTACTGTGTCTAGAAAAAGTATTGTGGCTAAGTCAAACCAGACTGTAAAATCTAAAAAACACACGTGGCGCATTTGAAATAATGGCTTTTTATTTAACCTTGAATGAATGTCGTTGAATGCTATAATTTTAAAGGGCAACTATAACCCAAAGGTTCCCTTCCAGTGCAGTGATCCTTGCTCTTCTCCTCTTTGCTCATTAGTCTTTGCAACATGCATGATTAGCAATGACCAAGGGCTATTGGGCAGCGAGAAAAATAAATGAGCCAAGACCCACACAGATGGGATTCAATTTTCCTGTCCTGAAGGGACAACTTAACACAATCACTTCTCACTGTGATGTGTCACACATCTAAGTTATGCAATTTTTTTTATGAATTGGCTACTGGCGCATGTTGTAGTGGTGATGATAAAAAAATTGTAAGTGCGATCAACCACCCCCAGAGTGGCTTCATTATTTTTAGAAAAAAAGAAAGGGGAGAGATTTGGAAATAACAGCTTGCATATAAAGATCAGGCTGTCTTACCTTGGAGCGGCTTTTGAAGGTCCTGAAGGCACCAGCTTTGAAGATGACCCTGTTCCTCTTACACAGAATGAAGACCACCATCCCGATGACCACCATTAGCAAGAATAGAGGTGTGAGGATAGCCATGATCCACAAGTTGCTCTGTGGCATCTTCACCACAGCTGCACACAAATGGGAACCCACCAATAGAGGTATTTGAAATTAGATTGGAAAGACAGAAAAGGAAAGACAGCACCAGCACAGCCTCAAACACAGGAAACACAGCATCCAGGAATGAGCCTTTCAACTGGTGACTGACATGAGCTCCAACCCCTTGCATTATACAAGTGCAAATTGAACTATCTGTGGTTATGAATCTGCACTACTAATTAGCACTAACATTTCCACATTCGGAAAGCACTGTGGCGCATGTCTGCCTCAAAGCCGGAGGGTTCTATATTAGGATCTCGGCTAGGATGTGTCAAGTTTGCCGTTTTTTCTTATAATGGCTTCAGGTACGATATCACAGTCCCAAAACATGAACGTGACGTTCATGTTCTTAATTGGAAATGGTCCAAAGGTACAGTATGTGCACTTCTCACCCATAGTCAGCCGGGAGAGGCGCCAGTGTCAGTGTATTTGTGTAAATAGCGTGTTTATATGTTCTTGAAATGCGTATATCCAATTAAAAAACACTGCAAGAAAAGGGAATATGGGCAAAGTATAAACCTGTTGTTTGCCTTCAACTGTCCAAATACAGAAGTGTTTCAGGACTGTATGTAAGAATGAATTAGGCAGCGTTGGCGTCATGAAGTGGCACGTGCGGGCCACGCCCCCCCCAATAGCTTCAGTGCCCCCACAAATGAGTAGTGCCCTGCCACACGTCCCTGAAGGGTAGCCTTTTCGTGTCAGTCTTATTTTATATCATTTAATCAGTCTAAATTGAATTATTGCAGCCACTAACAGTGAAATTAAGATAAAAGAGAATAAAAACAATATAAAAATAAGAAAAACTGTGCTGCTCATTTGCATATAGCACGTCACTTCCTTTCCAAATACAACCCCAATTCCAATGAAGTTGGGACATTGTGTTAAACATAAATAAAACAGAATACGATGATTTGCAAATCATGTTCAACCTATATTTAATAGAATACACTACAAAGATATTTAATGTTCAAACTGATAAACTTGATTGTTTTGAGCAAATAATCATTAACTTAGAATTTTACGGCTGCAACACGTTCCAAAAAAGCTGGGACAGGTGGCAAAAAAGACTGAGAAAGATGAGGAATGCTCATCAAACACCTGTTTGGAACATCCCACAGGTGACCTTCGATCGCTCAACATCAATGTGTAAAGGATATCACCACAAGGGCTCAGGAACACTTCAGAAAAACAATGTCAGTAAATACAGTTCGGCGCTACATCCGTAAGTGCAACTTGAAACTCTACTATGCAAAGCAAAAGCCATTTATCAACAACATCCAGAAGCGCTTCTCTGGGCCCGAGCTCATCTAAGATGGAATGATGCAAAGTGGGAAAGTGTTCTGTCGTCCGACGAGTCCACATTTAAAATTGTTTTGGGAAATTGTGGACGTCGTGTCCTCCGGGCCAAAGAGGAAAAGAACCATCCGGACTGTTATGTACGCAAAGTTCAAAAGCCAGCATCTGTGATGGTATGGGGCTGTGTTAGTGCCAATGGCATGGGTAACTTACACATCTGTGAAGCCACCATTAATGCTGAAAGGTACATACAGGTTTTGGAGAAACATATGCTGCCATCCAAGCAACATCTTTTTCATGGACACCCCTGCTTATTTCAGCAAGACAATGCCAAACCACATTCTGCACGTGTTACAACAGCGTGGATTCATAGTAAAAGAGTGCGGGTACAAGACTGGCCTGCCTGTAGTCCAGACCTGTCTCCCATTTAAAATGGCGCATTATGAAGCGTAAAATATGACAACGGAGACCCCGGACTGTTGAACAGCTGAAGCTGTACATCAAGCAAGAATGGGAAAGAATTCCACCTACAAAGCTTCAACAATTAGTGTCCTCAGTTCCCAAACGTTTATTGAATGTTGTTAAAAGAAAATGTGATGTAACATTGTGGTAAACATGACCCTGTCCCATCTTTTTTGGAACGTGTTGCAGCCATAAAATTCTAAGTCAATGATTATTTGCTAAAATCAATAAAATGTTTGAACATTAAATATCTTGTCGTTGTAGTGTATTAAATATAGGTCGAACATGATTTGCAAATCATTGTATTCTGTTTTTATTTAACACAACGTCCCAACTTCATTGGAATTGGGGTTGTAATTATTTGCAATAACATGCTGTATAATTAAAGGTAATTTGAGCAAATTTGTTATTTTAGAAGTGTGTATCAAACTTTTTCTTCAGGAAGAAAAAGGCCAGGGGCTCAAGCCCACTTTGATATGTATGCGTGCACATGGCTGTCAATGAGTCTGCTTTCATGGAGGAAGTTGGAAAATGTTCACATTTTAGAGACTAAAATCAGAGGATTTGATTTTTAAAAAATAATATATAAGATATGGTTATTAACAGGTGGCACGGTGGACGACTGGTTAGCGCGTCAGCCTCACAGTTCTGAGGACCTGGGTTCAATCCCCGGCCCTGCCTGTGTGGAGTTTGCATGTTCTCCCCGTGCCTGCGTGGGTTTTCTCCGGGCACTCCGGTTTCCTCCCACATCCCAAAAACATGCATTAATTGGAGACTCTAACTTGCCCGTAGGTGTGACTGTGAGTGTGGATGGATGGTTTGTTTGTATGTGCCCTGCGATTGGCTGGCAACCAGTCAGGGTGTACCCCGCCTCCTGCCCGAAGACAGCTGGGATAGGCTCCAGCATGCCCACGACCCTAGTGAGGAGAAGCGGCTCAGAAAATGGATAGATGGATGGATGGTTATTAACCATTCTTTTCCTTTCAATTTTATGTACAATAAGCTTCCTGGCAAATTCAATGTTTTACTGATTTTTTTTCTGGTCTGTGTTGCCCTTGGACATTGAATTATCTGGCTACTTATATTATTGTCATTGTGTTTTACCTCAGCCAGAGTTTGATGGTTTGGTTATTTACATCTTTGGCTTCTATGGAAAGCAGCAGTTGAATGTGAGAGAATAATGCTTTGTTCATTAAAAAACTGGTGTCCACCTGTACAATTTGTCCTTCACACTTGTGAAATGATGGTGACACAACTTGGGTGGAACTCAAGAATTAACAACAGACATGTAGACAAAATCTGAATTGCGATGCAAAAGGAGGCCAAAAACAGCAAGTCCATTCTCTGTCTGAGTTTTTAAGACTGCATCATGTATGCAATCAATGACTCTGGCATACGGCGAACACCATGCAGCTGGCTCAATATGGATTTGATTTGATCTATAGATTTCTATTTTAGGTGTGCTTTGGTGTGCCTTTTTACTGTTTCTGCAATCACGACAATAAAGTCCATGATATATTATTATTTTAATATTCTACCAAGTTATTGTGAGATCTGTGAGAAAGGCAGACAGCTAACACTATTTGACAATTCAGGATTGCCGCTACCAATACAGTATATACAGTATATGTTCATGTTCAGGTCAAGGAAATGCAATACATGGTAGCATTCTATAAATTAAAGTACATTTCCTGGGTAGTTCATAAAAGCTACTATTTATCCCCATGATGAAATGAGCCTAGAGGTATGGTCCTACAGGGGGTCAACATCCATAACTGTAATCTGCCCGGAATATATCGTCCACCACACAACCACTTATTGCCCCCTCCGCACACACCCTCTCAAGATGGAGCCCAGCATGGCTACTCTGCAGTAATACAATAGTTCTGCCCAAATGCAGATGTTCATCAAATGACGAATAACTCTAACCTGAATACAGTGACAGGAGGAGAGGATGCTGGAAGGTAGAAAAAAACAAAACAACAATAGAGAGATGCTGTGTAGGTAGGGAACATACTGTAGATTAATACAACATGAACATAGACAGATGGAGAGGGGGGAGAGGAGCTCAGTGCATTGTTCATCCTGCAGTCTTGGCTTTGAGCAGCATAGCTAAGCAATGATTAAGGACAAACTTGAGCCTGCCCTATCTATATGTATTGCCAAAGTTTGTCTTGAGTGTAGAGATGGTTCAGTTAAAGGGTAGACCCTTAACTGAATCTGGAAGATGGTTCTGCAGTAGATGAGCCTGATAACAGAACGCAATACTTAATAATGGAGATTCTGGAAACCACAATTAAATCTGAACACAATGTTCTTGTCAGATGAGACATTGGGAGCTTCTTCTTGTTACAGAATTTTGTTGTATGTTTTGTACAATGACAATAGAGAACCTCGACTCAACGGTATTTGACCATTCAGAGCAGTAGTTCTTAACCTGGGTTCGATTAAACCCCAGGGATTCGGTGAGACAGCCTCAGGGATTCAGCGGAGGACAAAACACACACATCGTGTGCCTGCGTGTGTCCATCCGTAAATACCCTTTCACACTGCATTTAGCAGGGCGTGGTGAGACGTCAATCCATCCATCCATTTTCTGAGCGGCTTCTACTCACTAGGGTCGCGGGCGTGCTGGAGCCTATCCCAGAGGCGGGATACACCCTGAACTGGTTGCCAGCCAATTGCAGGGCACATACAAACAAACAACCATTCGCACTCACATTCACACCTACGGGCAATTTAGAGTCTCCAATTCATGCATGTTTTTGGGATGTGGGAGGAAACCGGCATGCCCAGAGAAAACCCATGCAGGCACGGGGAGAACATGCAAACTCAACACAGGCGGTGGGTGTTTGCCGTGGCGGTGCCTCAAGTTGAGTGTGGCGTCACCGTGGCGTCAGACTAACATTTGTTGTCAGGACATTATGTTTTGCTGAATTCTGGATGAATTATTTTTATGCTTTTAAAATTGTAGACCTCTGTTCCTCTTACAAACAAAGGGTGCAGTGCTATATGCAAACATTTTCATGATTTTCTTCAAGAATGTTGAAAAGGAACATCAGTATTCAAATTCTCAGACTACAGTGCTTGTTTAGTCGCAAATGTTACGAGCTAACTATGTTGTTTGGCTCATTTGCATTTTGACTCAACAGACTCAGTCTCAGCAGTTGTTCAAATTTAAATGCTTTGGATTTGTGTTCAGGGGAAATTGTGTTGTTTAAACAATCTCTGAGAATGTTCCTGTCTGTTGAATGTTGTTCATTCTGAAGCATCTGAAGAGCACTCATTTCCCGAGAATCTCTAATTAACTAAATGGAGCCTTATCAAAAATCTGCACTTCTCTTTTGTCCCCCTGTCCACATGTTCCCTCCTGCCCCGTCCACAAATAAGAACGCAATTTGACTTTGTTACGTTACTTGTAATCAAATATCTAGACTGTCTTAACTCTTGTTCTGCTGAGGTTCGCACCCCTATTTCCCTGGTCCGTTCTGTCTCTCGGTCTGTCCCCTAAAACCCTTTTCTTTCCGGCTGCATTTTCAGTAAACATCAGAATGATTAAAAAAATAAGCAGAGGAAGTATTTCAAACTCCCCTGTTGCACAGCAAAACTGTTCCAGCACAAAAGGCATACAGAACCACCATTCTGCATGGCCATGCAGCTGAGCAGGACAGGTTCACAAAAAGAAAGAAAGAAAAATAAATAAAAAATCTGCACTTGTCTTCCTGAGGAGTCAGGCTAGGAACTTATGTGAATGCCACGGGTCTCATTCCAGTGTTGGCCCCAGAGTGGCTCGCTTGGGTGGGCATTTGGTCGGCAGGGGGGGGCACATTGTAACGCTCAAAAACACACGCACTCATTCAAGCCTTATAAAATAGGTTTGCCACGGTGGCGTGGGCACCGTCATACACAACATTAATACATTAAAACAGGTATAAGCCACTGCAGCCACACACACCCGCATACAGTCATCTGCAGTGGGTACGGAAAGTATTCAGACCCTCTTAAATGTTTCACTCTTTTTTTTATATTTCAGCCATTTGCTAAAATCATTTAAGTTAATTTTTTCCACATTAATGTACCGATTTGTTGAAAATTTTGCAGATTTATTAAAAAGTAAGACTGAAATGTCAAAGAGCCATAGGTATTCAGACCCTTTGCTCAGTATTTAGTAGAAGCACCCTTTTGAGCTAATAGACCCATGAGTCATTTTTGGGAATGATGCAACAAGTGTTTCACACCTGGATTTGGGGATCCTCTGCCATTCCTCCTTGCAGATCCTCCCCAGTTCTGTCAGGTTGGATGGTGAACGTTGGTGGGCAGCCATTTTCAGGTCTTTCTAGAGATGCTCAATTGGGTTTAAGTCAGGGCTCTGCCTGGGCCATTCAAAAACAGTCATGGAGTTGTTCTGAAGCCACTCCTTTGGTATTTTAGCTGTGTGCTTAGGGTCATTGTCTTTTTTGAAGGTCAACATTCAGCCCAGTCTGAGTTTCTGAGCACTCTGGACAAGGTTTTCGTCCAGGATATCCCTGTACTTGGCCGAATTCATCTTTTATTTGATTCCAACCAGTCGTCCTGTCCCTGCAGCTGAAAAACACCCACACGGCATCATGCTGCCACCACCATGCTTCACTGTTGGGACTGTATTGGACAGGTGATGAGCAGCATTAACGCCAAAAAGTTCTATCTTGGTCTCATCAGACCAGAAAATCTTATTTCTCACCATCTTGGAGTGTTTTTTAGCAAACTCCATGCGGGCTTTCATGTGTCTTGCACTGAGAAGAGGCTTCCGTCGAGCTACTCTGCCATAAAGCCCCGACTGGTGGAAGGCTGCAGTGATGGTTGACTTTCTAGAACTTTCTCCCATCCCCTGACTGCATCTCTGGAGCTCAGCCACAGTGATCTTTGGGTTCTTCTTTACCTCTCTCACCAAGGCTCTTCTCCCCCAATTGCTCAGTTTGGCCAGACGGCCAGCTCTAGGAAGGGTTCTGATTCTCCCAAGCAGCTTCCATTTAAGGATTATGGACGCCACTGTGCTCTTAGGAACCTTAAGTGCAGCATATTTTTTTTTCTAATCTTGGCCAGATCTGTGCCTTGCCACAATTCTGTCTCTGAGCTCTTCAGGCAGTTCCTTTGACCTCCTGATTCTCATTTGCTCTGACATGCACTGTGAGCTGTAAGGTCTTATATAGACAGGGGTGTGGCTTTCCTAATCAAGTTCAATCAGTATAATCAAACACAGCTGGACTCCAATGAAGGCGTGGAACCATCTCAAGGATGAGCAGAAGAAATGGACAGCACCCGAATTAAATATATGTGTCACAGCAAGGGGTCTGAATACTTACGGCTGTGTGATATTTCAGTTTTTCTTTTTTAATAAATCAGCAAACGTTTCAACAATAAAAAAAAATTTCTGCCAATATGGGGTGCTGTGTGTATATTGAGGGAAATGAGGGGGAAAAAATTAACTTAAATGATTTTAACAAATGGCTGCAAAATTGGTGAAAAATTTAAGGAGGTCTGCAAACTTTCCGTACCCACTGTGTATTGAACATTAAGCGCGTTCTAAAAATAAGTGTTTGACGCGGGCAATGGGTAAATTTAACACATGGCTTAGCTTTAAAAGAGTTGAGTCGGCATACTGGGCATTTATCTACATGTGATGGGCTGGTGACGTTGTCCATTCACTTTTGGGTCGCGTCACGTGCCTCACACGCCACCAGAACCAACATGGGAGATGGGGTATTGTGTGCCTGTGGTCTGAAAACTAGTTTTTCCAAAGTTGAGAATGAATTCTCGCATAGACTACTGCTGGGGAGATGCCAAATATTGAGCTAAGTTTGAAAGCAGTCAGCTCACTGATGATTTAGAGCCGTGATACGTACAACGTATATTCATCTATCTTTTTGAAGACACTGATCACAATTATCAACAGGGATTTAACAAGGTAGGAGGCATACATACAGTATTAATGTGCAACACTTAATTTCTATAAATCTCTGCAGGTGTATATATTTTTAAATGATCACTTCTACAACATTCCCAAAAAATTACTATATCTCATCACTAATGAGCTACTTTAAGAACAGGCCCGTTGGCGAGTCGTGTGATCCTTGGGGGCTACCATGTTGGTGACCCTTGTTTAGGTATTAGTCTTAGCATCCGGGTTCTGATTCACACTATTGTTTTCCCACAAGCAAAAAAAAAAAAATAATACAATTGGGCCACAGCAGCCTCACAGATTACATACACTATTTACTTTATGACATGGCTACATTATCAACATGTAATAGTTTTACTCAATTTACCTTGCTTGTTTGGGAAAACCAGTGCAAGGTTTTTTTTATTGCGCTCTTACTTGCTGATTTGCTCAATTTTGTCTACATACGTCTGTCTGTCTCATCTGTTGTATGTGTGATTGATGGTCTCCACGGCCACTGTTCATGATGCATTTATTCACGGACTGCTCGCAATAACGTGCGATATGTTACAAATAATTTAATTGTTTTAATGGCTATAAACGTGAGATGGGGGAGCAGAGGGTACAGATTCAGAAAGTAGTGGGGGAAATACAGATCATTCAGTCCTTCCTTTATTTGTCACAGCCTTTCAGCAGGTCGTGACAACTCACTTTAATTTGCAAATACTGTAGGTGAGACTCACCCAAATATTACTATATGTTCATCTTTTACAAATTTGTATTCAATTCTTATTGGCAGAGGCTTGTTTGTAATCAAATACAGTACAGATGAATAAATGAAAGCGAAGCTTACGTTCAGCCTGCACTTGCACAAAGTAACCCAGAGTCAGTGCCATGGTTTGGGAGTCAAGACTGCTCAGCGTCTTGGCCGCTGTGGGTCCAGTGATGGGTGCGCCATTCAACTGTGCGTAGTACGTCATCTCCGCCGGGTTCTTGGGACCAGGCAACCGACGCATGCTCACCATCTGAAAAAGGATAATGAGGGGAAAATATAATTTTTAAATGCATTATCAGTTGCAATCTATTATATGGCCATTTTGACAAAAGACACATCTTTATTTCAATTAGACTGACCTAACTCTGATTCAGAATGGGTTTTTCTGTCTTACTTGGATTAGCTACAAGATAACAATACTTGAAGAAGACAACTTCATTAGAAGTAGCAATTTATTTTCATTACAAGTGATGGAAGACTGTATATGTATACAGTATATGGCCTTTATGTACTGTATACCATTGAATTCTAGCAAGGCTGACAGTTCCATCCATCCATTTTCTGAGCCGCTTCTCCTCACTAGGGTCGCGGGTGTGCTGGAGCCTATCCCAGCTGTCATCGGGCAGGAGGCGGGGTACACCCTGAACTGGTTGCCAGCCAATCGCAGGGCACATACAAACAAACAACCATTCGCACTCACAGTCACAGTCACACCTACGGGCAATTTAGAGTCTGCAATTAATGCATGTTTTTGGGATGTGGGAGGAAACCCATGCAGGCACGGGGAGAACATGCAAACTCCACACAGGCGGGGCTGGGGATTGAACCCGGGTCCTCAGAACTGTGAGGCTGACGCTCTAACCAGTCGGCCACTGTGCCGCCGGCTGACAGTTCCATTATGCCATATAAGGGAGGGCCCTGTGTCATTTGCTGGATGTGCCTCTCTCAGCCTCTCTCTCCTTAATCTCTGTAGCTATAAAATCGGTCATCCCTGACTTCCCATAAAAGCTTGAGGGTGTGTACAGCATAAAAGCCAGGGGTTCACAATTCTAATCTTAATTTGCACAACATGGAGCTGACAAAATAAATAATTTACACCTTTGAGGACCTTCATTCAGAGCTAGCGGATGAATGAAGGTCCTTTGGGTGAGTGGTTAACAATGTGGCCATTAAACAAAGGGCAAACAACACATTTGGTTTCTACCTGACATATATGCATTCATGATAACAAACACAGCATTCACATATACAAATCTAGTTCTCTGGTTATTTCTATTACTTCAATCTATTTCTCTATTTAAAAAGCTTTTTGCCAAGAAAATGGTTACCTGTTAGTACACTTCAATCAATAAGAATCTCTAATTTGTCCATTATACTATATATTTGATGTAAATATAAAAAAGGCAACTTGAATATCCACCTTTCCAATGTCAATATTGGCAGTGACACAGAAAAACAAAAAATCCTACCACCCACCTGTACAGTGTAACCCCCCACAGTTGTTGCACGCTTGGATCGCAAAGTCTGGGATCCCTGCCGACCGGCCACATGGAAGAGCTCGGCCAGCCGCTGCTCCATCAAGCTGGCAAAGCTCTGATAGTTGGCCTCCAGGGAAGACCTGTCCACATCCTGGATCACTGAGGGCAGAAGCACAAGGTTACAGTGTGGGTTTAGGGCATAAATACCTCTCAAGAGGCAAAGAGGAGGAGGGGTCGTGGGGGGTGGAGGGTTGTGCACAGAAAAATGATGGAAATGACAATACAAGCCAAGTGATGAGCACAGGAGAAAGACAACATTGAGGAGAAAAAATGTGGATGTGGAGAAAGGATAGTTCTTTTATGGCTAAATTCAGTTGACCCAACAATCAAAATGCCTGTGTTTATTCTGCATACAAATGTGTCAAGTTAAACACTGGAGATGGGACAAAATATCCATATCGACAAACATGGTACCCTTTTCTCTCACTGTACATTATTACACCAGCAAAAATCAATATTGCTGCAATGTTTTATTGAACATTTATGCACACATTAAAGAACAATGTATGGGAAACAGGGGCGATTCCTGAAAATAATACACAAACAAACAAACAAAAGTAAAGAAAACAAAGGACTGGGGCGGTGTAATGAGTTGTGCTAAGGGGTGTTTCGCAGACATATTGAGGGTTGTTGAATTTGTGTACTAATGTTTGCGGGGTCAGCGCCAGATACTTTTTTTGTGAATGGGCACCGGGTATCGTAATAGGTGATATCTTTTCAGGTAAAAAGTTTTTCTAGATTTGAATGTTAATTTAGCAGGTTGTACCAATATTTAAGTGATCATTTTGTTTGGTCTTTCCAACTGGGGAACAATTGTAAAGATGATGATGAATATTTTGGTGCTTGAAAGGAGGAGAAGTCACCAAGCAGAGCTGTGGCACGGGGGGATTGGGATGCAGAAGTTCAGAATGTTTGATAAATCTCCCTGGACCTCTGACTAAAACTGTCTAACTGGTGGGCAGCACCAGAATGCATGTGGGTAATTAGAGTATCTGTAATGGCTGTCCAGTGTTTGTAGGTGTTAGTATCGCTGCTGAGGCCCATCGGGTGCGTGTTATGTCCATTTTGTTTAAAATTGTGGATATATATTTTTTCCATATCAAATGTTTCTTTTAGCTGTAGGTACTGGAATTGGCAGGATTGTGGCAGGGTGTAATGTCTGCTTCAGAAGGTCAAAGTTCATGAGAGCACCATGACTGAAAAGCTGTCTTTTCTTCTTTGTTTCCATTGTGCTAAATTATTTTTTTGTTGTTGTTGATTTTCAACATTAAGTTCTGCCAGATAGAGATGATTTGAAGGTTGGAATTTCATTTGCTTTCCAACAGGCATTGAGAGTAATGTTTACTGCATTGTATTTAATGCATTCATGTAAGGTTGCCCAATTATTCAAATTTTAATCGTAACTGCGATTTTGGCTGCCACGATTAAATAAGCCTGATCATCGGCGAGTTTCGATATTTAAAATGCGGGCACTGCTGCATAATGAAAAATGGTTCATGTGCAGCAGTGACTGCAACCTACTCAGCCAGCCACCAGGGGGCGAACGCATGTTTAAGGCTTCATTAAGCTCCGGCACTGCACTCCGGTGCCAACTTCCCCCCCCCCCCAAAAAAGCCTTAAATGACATTGATGTTCAATGTAGTAATATACGAAGCTTTTATTTTGAAGTTGGACCTCTCTGCCCGTTGGTGGAGAGGTGGCGTGTCATGGGAAGACACTATTAACAATCGTAGAGGCCGCCTTGACTTCAACTTTTTGGTTGGCCTGACAGCAGTAAAAAAATAATGACTGTAGTAAATAGAGTGGGAAATCACAACTGTCGAGTTCTTTCCAGTTTATGACCGTGCACGGCTGACCAATCAAGCAGAACAACAGAGACATACCCTTCATTGACAATTCACTATATTGACGATAGGGATTTACAAATGAAAAGTTGGTGCTTGCAGCTTAATGTTACTGCCTTCTATGTGTTAACTGCATTTGCTTCCATTAAGTTGCAATTCCTGATTGCACTTATTGTATATAATTCATTCTTATTTAAAGATTCATTTTGAACTGAAAACTGTTACATATTGTTTGTTAAAAAGTAGTGCAATAAAAATAAAGATTTTTCCCTAACATGAGGAATAATCGTGATTACAATATTAATCAAAATAATTGTGATTATTTTATTTATTTTAATAATCGTGCTGCCCTTCATTCATGGGTTCTGATTGATTTGTCCATGAAGGACATACTGCAGTGTTTATACAGTATATTTCCTATACACATATATACTGTATATTGCTTCATCAATTGTTATCGTGGGTAAAATATCATGACAATATTGTATTGTGTGATATTCTGGGATTCAAGCAGGCAGCACAGTTGTCATGTGAGCACGTATGCTGTATGGTAGTTAGAATGTGACAAAACTAACCCAATAACCCCACAAAACCAATCCAACGAAAGAGGGAGGGTGAAAAACAGAAGGGAAAGAACAACACAGCAGTTTACATCGCAGTTTACCTGTTATAACCCAATAGCTCCTGGTCGCAGTGGATGTGTTGAGATTGTGGTATTCAAGGGCTGAGGTGAAAAGACAAGCAGATAGTTAAAGAGGTTTTAGTTTGGGTAATCATTAACAATAACACTTGAGATTGGATTGTGTGGAATTTAAACCAAAGTTTTAAACCACAATCCTTTTCCATCTTCAAATATTTTATCTGTGAATATTCCAGGATGTTTTAGTACCAGGTTTGACCAAGTGCTGTTTTAGATCAATTAATGTAATTTTAAGTGGATTGTTATTTTGACACCAAAGATATGAATTCAGATTATTTTGTTCTTTATGTTTATGTTTCAAATGTGGGAACATTGGAAATCCAACAGAGTTCACACTCTAATGAAAATTTGCCATATACGTACAGTAAAGTTCGGACTATAAACTGCAACTTTTTTCCCAAGGCTTTACCCCTGCAGCTTAAACAATTTATTTATGGATTATTTCCATTCCCACGAGTTTCAGGTTTGTGTCCACTGTTCATGAATAAAATTTTTTGATTCTTTTTTTTAAAAAACAAATCCACACACATTGAAGCATTCGGATATGTATTAAGAACTGCGTTGCTAAAGCGCACACATCATCATCACGTAAATGCAACACAATACCGATGATGTAGCCGGTATAAGTTAATTAAATATTGAAACAATCAACCAACATTTGCTTCTAAACATCTCTCTTTTGTCTTACACAGTATATGACCAAAGATTCAACGTTTGAATCTGGCAGTATTTTTGTAGCCTGAAGCAAAGAGATCAGCAAAAACACAGCCTCTTTCACCAAACACAGAGGATGAAACTAGCCAAACACTCCTTGTCAGGTTCCATTACCTTCCTACCTCATACTGTCTCCTTCTACATTCATCTATACCCCATCTAACCCTGGCCTCCTTGTCAGTCTCCCTCCATACCGGTTTCATCCAGTTTACTTACCAGCGCATGCCATCTTTTGAATCTAACTTTCCCTCCAACTTTTTCTTGCTTCAATCTGTCACTTTCCCCCTTCGAACTATCCCCATCGACAAAATGATTTTGACTACTGACACCTTGAGCACATCTTAATTCACCGATGTTGTCTCGAGCTCGTTACGCATAATCAAGATCCTACTGTAGTTCATGGAGCCTCATTTTGTGCTCTTCCCCAGATCTGCTTAAGACGAGCCGTTTACAGTTGAAGCGGTCGACAATAAAAATGGGACATTGATTGGTCAGAATCCCTGGTCATTTTCATTACAATCAATATTATGATTTCGGCTACATGCTCTTAAACTTACCCTAATGGTAAACGTAAATTATATTTGTAAATTGATATTTAACTAGAGAATGCAATTTCTGTTGAAATGGCATGTGAAAGCTTAAAAACTAAAGTTGAACTGAAATGCTGTGGAAGTTATTTAATTGTTAGTTGTAGGATGTGAGACTTGGTCAAGACATTTGGAAGAAGGCGGGAAATAGATCAAATATCTGTATTTGGGAATTTTATTGGGAAGCTGGGAGAATCTGCAAAATAGTTATCAAAATGTTCTGAATGTGATGAAAAGTTTGAATTTGGAACGTGAAAGATGAAGAACCTTTGTGTTGAATGTCTCATTAACTTGAATGGGTTTTTTGGAAAAGTCTGTCACACTATACATTCTGATTCACTACACACTAATGCATTGTAGACTGATATGCTTTCTACAGAGGTAGTACTGTGTGATGAGTTTTAGCATTCTTTCTCTGTTTGTTTTATCGGTGACAAGTCGACAAATAACTACCAGATCCCTACAGTATTACTCTCTCGCTGTGCTTACAGCCACTCAAAATACAATGCGGGGTATAGACGTCGCAGTCTTATTAACATTACTACGAGGCATACTCGGGGCATCAGCACCGATCAGCCGACTTTAATGAAAATCAAAGTATTGCAGTATTACATCACTCCCCTAGAAAGCTTTGCTAGTCAATGAGCTTATCAGAGACCATTATCTTAATATAATTGGTCTTTGAGGTTAAAATCAAATGAGTTTTTACCACCTAGAAGCATCTACCCCAAACTTTTTGACTTCACATGTTGAACTATTATTAAGGGTGCTGGCATTAGGTACTCTTATCCCTAAATCTGTTCTCAACCTTAGCTCTAGCTCGAACATGGACTTGAAAAACATTTGAGGTTCTCATACGATCTGCAGCACCGCTGCCATTTTATCTTGCTGTTAGCTACCGTCCCCACCAACCCTTACTACGGCTTTTTAGATGAATTCTCTGAATTTATTGCTGATTTGGTCACCCACGCAGATAATATATTAATCGTGGGTCACTTTAATATTCATATGACTTCCCTGTCGGGAGCTCTTAGTGTGGCATTTTAGACAATACTTGATACTTTTGGTTTCTTGCAATTAATACAGGAACCGACCCATAATAATAGTCATACTGTAGATTTGGTATTAGCACATGGGCATTGCGGCCTCGAATGTCCCTTATACCACGACTATTTTCGACCGTTACGTTGTAAAATTTTAAGTCTTAACCCATTGTCATCGTTCTGACCACAACCGATGCTATAGCAGCCGTGATATTAGTTCTTCAACCACCACTGCACCCTCTGAGCTATTACCCTCAGCAATTGCCTCATTTTCTTCTTATGTGGGTCCAAGTGATAATCTCACAAATGATTTTACTGTGGCTCTGTGTAACGCACTCCACACCATAGCACCACTAAGAGACTTACTTCTTGATTCACAGATGAAACCCAAGGATTTAAACACTCATGTATGAAGCTTGAGCGCAAATGGCGTGCGACCAAACTTGAGGTCTTCCGTCACGCATGGGCCGATAGTTTACTGAAATACAAACAAGCTCTCATTTTAGCTACGACTAATTATTTCTCCATAATAATCTGTCTTAATAATAGTAACCCTAAATACTTATTTAACACAGTAGCAAAGCTAACCCAACAGCAGCCTACTTCCAAAAACCCCCCTTTTTCAAGTAATGTTTTACAAAAAATTTTTTTTTAGCCCATTAGGAATTAAATTAAGTACACTTTGCCTCAAGCCCGGGTGAATTCTTTGATCACTGAGACTAATTTGGACACTAAGGTGAATACGCGTCTGGCGACCCTCTCTCATCTTTAGGAAGTATCCCTTGACAGACTCACAAAACACGTTAGTGTGGCAAAACAAAGAACATGCTTGCTCGACCCTCTTCCTGGGAAACTGTTGAGAGCTGTTTTTAATATTCCAACTTAAATATTGTAAATTTATCACTCTACTCTGGCACTGTACCTACAACTTTCAAGATAGGCGTTATTCGACCCTTACTCAAAAGAGCAATATGTGTGGGCTTACCCCGGTGGATGAGAGGGTAGCCTCCTTCCGCCACCGGGTAGGACAAATGTTCCTCACTGTTGTCTGTGCCTATGCATCAAACAGCAGTTCAGAGTACCCACGCACTGTGGATTTCTTGGAGGGGGTGCTGGAGAGCATTTAGGCTGGGGACTGCCTCTTTCTGCTGGGTCTTAACAATGCACAAGTGGGCAATGACAGTGAGACCTGGAAGGGCATGATTGGGGGAAATGCCCCCCCGCCCCACCCCAACGAGAATCTGAGCAATATTATTGTTGTTGGACTTCTGTGCTCCTTAAGGATTGTCTAAAACAAACACCACAATCAAACATACAGTCAAGTAAGGGGGTTCATACGTGCACTAGCAGAGCCAATTCTGTTGTGGTGGTTTGATGGAATGTCTGGCAGAGTCCCCTGTCAAAAAGGGTTTCAACACCCACCTCTAACAAAACTGATAGGAGCTGTGGACTTATGGTGGTCTGTCGTGGCGGCAATCCCAGAACCGGTTGGTGGACACCGACAGTGCGGGATCCTGTCAAGCTGAAGAAGAGTCCCATTGTGTTGTGGATGTTGTGTTTGTACTTGACTCTAAAGTACAATGGAACCTCTGTTCACGAATGACCCAGTTGATGAACTAAACCTTTGACGAAAAACTACCTAGGGTCACGAACTATTTTCGGTATGGCTGCGGAAGGCTCAGTTGTGCTTTTTCTCGCATAAACATCTTGCTCCATGTGTCACACGTTGCAGATATCTTTTTAGCTCTAAATTTGCCTTTAGTATGGCACCATAAAATCTGAAAACGGCAAGTGATAGTGTTATTCCAAGACTTATCTGCTTTGAAATGACTCACTCTCGAGTGGGATCCTGCTGACGCCACAGAGAAAAAGAAGGAGGCACCAATCCCAGCCAGTGAATTTAACTGCACTGAGAGGTTAAGTCTGTATTGTACAGTATTTTGAACCACACATTCATAAAAATGTAAATATGACTGTTCGTGGAATGGAACAGATCATTGCATTTGTAATAATTTCAATGGAAACCATTACCTCTGTTCACAAAAACGTTTAGGTTCGCAAGCGGAGTCAAGCAACGGATTCCATTCGTGAACCAAGATTACACTATAATGTGCAGCTCTCTGTCAATGTCCTTTCAAACCTGAGCCTTATCTCTCTATCTTTGCAAAACCAACACATTTTGAAATTTGCATGTAACGGTATACAGTGCAATTATGTTGGCTTTTTTGTGGAACCGGTACTTACTGCAACGTGGTGAAGCAGTACTCATGTCTCAGTCCTGGCTGCTCAGTACAATATGTCAACAATAGATGAACAGTAATAATAAAAGGTGACATGACTCACCCATGAAACACAAGAAGTAATCCCTCTTCCTGTTTATCAATAACATGTCTTTTTAATGTTTTCTACTCTATGCACTGTAACAGGTATTTCTAAATGTCTTATTTAAGTGGAAGGTCGGACATACAGTAATCTAGGTCATTAGTCATTCGCTGCCCTGCAGTGGACTCAGTGCCTCTCAGCAGGCAGTGCTGTAGAAGGCACCCTACATATGCAGCGAAAGGCTGTCTGAGCCCAGCAGCACACTGAGAAAAAGAATGAGTAGAACAAGAACTCTTACATAATAACTACACAATTTGCATAATGACAGCAGACTTGCATGGGTTCAGTTCTATGCTACAAAAGAAACAGAAGTTGCCTCATCTCTCTGGCAACAACAACTACATTTTACGAGATTGGATCATAAACAGACAAGTTCTGTCCCCTATTTCAACTCAAAGTACGGTATATCAGCGCCAATAGTTATATATTTCTTAACTGGTATTCTTTCATACCTCTGTCTGGCGACTCTTTCAAGATTAAAACTATGTCTAGAGAATTTTCCCCACAGGACTCAAGCATGGCTCTCAACTTTTGTTCTCCTCTGACCAGGGGTGGAGCCAGAGGGGATGCCGGGGTAGCACCGGACCCCCCTGAAATCTGATTGGACCCCCCAGGTGCCATATCACGGCACCGCACGTCTTGTCGAAAGGAAACCTTTGCATTTTGAAATCAGTGATGCCGTTTGACTGCTAAATACCTCCTGTACAGTAGTTGGCGCTATGTACCACAAATAATCCACATTTATTAGGAGAAGAAGAAGAATCGCCACAGAAGAAGAGGATTTGCCCCAGAGCCAATCTACCACGTCGTTCTAAAATAAGTTTTACGGTGGTGTCCTAATGAGTCACTGTTTAAAAACACTTTTGTGTTCAGATAGGAGATCGTTTTGCTAGCAGCCACGGGTATCAAGCTAAAGTTAACATTAAGTTACATCTCATGGCAGTAAAAACTAAATCTTATTACCCAGCACCGGCATGCAGTGTTTCAATTAGCAGCCAGTGCAGTGTGCCAGTCTCTCTCGCTCGCTGGCACACACAAACACGGGCACATGGACAAGTTACATCTCATGGCGTCTCCACATGACTAGTGTCAGCTTCCAACAGCCACTCCACATTAACGTGTACATTTAATTTGGGTTGCTGCTTATATAGTGGCGTGTTTCTCCAATGATTTTAGAGGAATGACACCAGCAGACAATCGGCCAGCTAGCTGTTTCATGCTCTGTTGGCTTAAATGAAATATAACGTGAAGGAAGGTGGGGGGTTATCCTTCACGTTTTGCCTTTTGTTATGTCTCTACATGTTTGTTTGTTTAAAAGCTTTCAAACTGACACCGTTACAGTGTCAAAAGTGTTGCTGTTGCATATTTTTCCTCATCTGTGCAGCATCTTATTTCATGCATAATGTACAGCACAACAGGCTAGCTAAAAACAATTTAAGGCAAACTAGTGGAGTGCTTTCAAAGAAAACATCAGGAGTTGAGGGCATCACAAAAGTGCTGTTAATGAGCTTCACAAGTGTAGCTTGTTTAAAAAGCATAAATACTGTAATTCAAGTTAATTCTTCCTTTATATTTCAGAGTTTGATTTCTGAAATTTCACCAGAATCACCAATTTAGCTTGTTTAAAATAGCCATAACCTACCTGTAATTAGAGTGAATTCTGCCTTTTTATTTAAGTATTTTGTCTGTTTTATTTTATTATTTGGATTTATTCAAGAAGTATGCCTTTTTCAACTACAAAAAAAGAAGTCTGCCTTTTTATTCATAAAAAGTGTGCCTTTTTATTTAATATTTGTCATGTTTGTTCATTTTTCATATACATCAACTGCGTTCATGTTTTCAAAAGGGCATAAAGGCTTTTGTATTACTGGGCTATTTTTTTTTGTGAAATCAATTTGAGTTTCAAAAATGTTGGTTGCGACTGAATGACGACGAGGGGATCCCAACGCGTTCCCAGCCAAGCCGAGAAACGTAGTCAGCAGTTAAGTCAACTTTTATAATTTCCCACGGCATACATGAAGATCGCTCATGGCACACTAATGTGCCACGGCACACTGGTTGGGAATCACTGGCCTAAACTATGGTGAGACCTTGTTTGATATACACACACACATTATAATAATACTATTATTCAACCAACAGCATGGTGGGGGTTGTGGCGAGCACATTTGCCACAGTCTGAAGTTCTGGGTTTGAATTTCAGTTTGTTTCAGTTCTACACTACTGTTTGGCTTCCTTCCACATAAAAAAAAGTGTGTGTGTAAAGTTAACTGAATATTGGCTGATTGGTTGTTTTTCTATGTGTGCAATTGACTAGCAACCAAACCAGGGTGAAGCCCCACCTCTTGCCCAAAGTTTGCTTGGATACGCGCCAGCACCCCTGACCCTAAACAGGATAAGCCAGTGTTTCCCAACCTTTATTGAGCCAATAAACCCATTTTACATATAAAAAAAAAAAAAAAAAAAAGAAAATTCATAGCACACAATCAAACAAAAATGTCACACAAAGGATGAATATTGAAATAAAAGTTTGAAATATGGGAAGGTTTACTTGAACACAAACCTAATTGGTTCACAGAAAGCCATAACTTATTCTTTTGTATGAATGGCAACACATGTGTACACAGGTTTATTGCAGGTTTCTGCCATCTAATGCAAATGCATGTAATTGTTCTGCATTTCACTATAAATTGCTGGCACAATTACATGAACAAAGATATTTTTAATCAATAAATAGTAATTTTCAGACAAATTAGGGGTGAAATTGAATCATTTCCAGCTGTACTCTTGATGGTCACTCATGGCACCCGGGTTGGAAATCACTGGGAGAAGCAAACAATAAGGGACGGATCTTCAACTTAAAATCATGAGGGGAAAATAGGTTTACAAATTACACTGAAATGGAACAAAAGTGACAATTATAAGTTAGAATGATTGATTTCTAAATTTATCCAGACTTTTTTATTAACAATATTAGTTTGCACTGCTGCCTTTCGAGGATTGGGTTCTGGGTTTCAATGTGGACCCAGAACTTTCTGTGTGAATTTTTATGCACTACATATACTACAGTGAGATAGGTAGGCATTAAATTTAGCTTGGGAATTATATAATTCCCAACAGTCTAATGATCAGCTGTCAGAACAATGTGGAACAAATTTTCTCCCCAAACCGTCTGTGAATGATGAGAAATTAATCACCAACGCATGATTCAATTGTCTTGCGGTTGAGAGAGGAAGCTAATAGTTCCATCAAGTGACTGAGTGTTGAGCACGTCAATAAAACTTTTTTTTCTCCTTTGCAAGAAGCCATAAATAATTTAATGTTATTGCCCGGAGTGAACCAATTAATGAGCAATGACATGTCCTCAAGTAGTGGTTTTAATTAATGTAGCTGGAGGCCATTCAATAAAGCCAGAAATGATGGGATTATTATTTTTGTACTACAATGTGTGACCTTTCATTATATTTTACAGAATAATATCTCTGGTCTGTGACATTTTCTCTCCATCAAAATCAGTGGAGAGGGAAAATGAGTGAGCGTTTTAAAAGGTATTTTAGTTTTAATCATTTAAAGTAGGTAATATTAACACAATATAATATTTCTAGCACAACAATTTGCATCACCATAATAACAACTGGGGTCGTCAAAGCAAGTCAAGCGCTGTAAGCAACAATAAGCAAACTGACGAAACAATGAGAAACACTGGCTGGAATGGCTGGAAGGAGCTAATTGGTTGACACAAGGCAGAGGGCTGACGAGAACAGGTGGAGAGAAAACCGAACGAGCAGAACAAGACATTAACATTGTCAAGGGACACAGAAAAACGTGACGTGGAATAAAACAAACTAAATATAATCTAAACAAAAACACAGACCATGACAAACTATTGTTTCATTACACCCATCACCCCTGCCCAAAACCCCTATAGCACCATGCCGGCCAGTACGTAGGATGATTTTAACAAAATCTAATAATAATAATAATAATGCGTTTGAGGTGGCACGGTGGTCTACTGGTGGTGGTCTCTATTATTTATCCATTGTATGTTGTTAGGCACGGCGGCTGACTGGTTCGCCACCGTTGGCCTGTGTAAGTTCATGACTACTTGTAAGTTAGCTCGACCACTCGCAACTGTACTGACCCGGTTGTGTTCTTCTTCGTCTTCAATGCTCTTTCCGTGTCTCCCACCTCACTCCCCGTTCCAGCCACGCCATCCAGATACTCCACTTGCCCATGCTTCAGCTTCCTACACTTTCCATGATCCAAAGGACCACCATTGCCCCTTGCATATCCTACCCGCTGAGCGATTATTTAATAAACCATTCTCATATACTTCCTCCGCCTCCATCTGCTTTTGGGTCCAGTCTAACATCATACGATTACCAATCGTAACAGAATACTCTGGCTAACATGGACCCAGCAAACCTGGAGGCGTTGGGAAAAACGCTCGCACTCCAAGGCTCCTATATAGACAGAAGAAATCCTCCATGGAATTATAAACTCCTTAAACACCCTCTCCTGGAAAGTATCTCTCATATCCTCCCAGATGCACTCCGACAGCCTTCCTGTGAGTATTCGTTCCGAGCCCTCTGATCAACACTTCCTCCCATACAAAGAGCCTCACGTCCCTCCTTCCGAACCCTATTCAGGGGACCTAGGTTCATGTGGCCAATTTCTTTTAAATTGCGCCCTTGTTTTCGATCTGCAACCGTTGACTTATCCCTCTGAGAAATCCAAAGTAGCATTCATTACCAACCCCCTACGCGGAAGAGCTGCGAAATGGGCAACCGTGCTCTGGAATAATTCGTCCTTGCTTCTTTGGATTCCTTTTCTGCCGAACTTAAAAAGGTCTTTGACCATCCCGTCAAGGACAGGGAAGCCACTCCTCGCCTCCTTGTTCTTACTCTGGGGTCTAGTTCAGTGGCTTCGTATTAAATTTAGAATTTTAGCGGATGAGTGCGGGTGGGATGACATGGCGTTAAGGGGCATTTTTATGAAGGGACTTTCAGAACAGCTCAAAGACGAGCTCGCAGTCAGGGACGATCCCACCTCGCTCGAAGAATTGATTTTGTTATCAATTAGATTAGACAATCGCCTACGGGAAAGAGCAAGAGAGAGAAATGGAGCGCTCTATGCGAGCACATCTCTCCTGTCTTCAGTCAAGACCTTGCCATCTCACTTCCCCACCATCGCCCCTATGACTGCGCCATTGAGCTGCTGTCTGGAGCACCTCTCCCCTCCAGCTGCCTCTATAACCTTTCCCACCCTGAAAAGGATGCCATGGAAAATTATATACGTGACTCCCTTGCGTCCGGACTTATCCGACCCTCTTCTTTCCCCCCTGGGGGCCAACTTCTTCTTTGTTAATAAAAAAGACACCACTCTTTGCCCCTGCATTGACTTCCAAGGCCTCAATGACATAACCGTAAAAAAACAAAGCCCCACTGCCTCTCATAGACCCTTCCTTCGAATCACTCTGTGACGCCCAAATATTCACCAAGTTGGACCTGCGCAACACCTACCATCTTATCCGCATTAGAGAGGGGGGGCGAATCGAAAACCGCTTTCAATACACCCCTTGGTCACTTTGAATACATTGTCATGCCCTTTGGGTTAACCAACGCCCCCACAGTTTTTCAAACCTTACTTAACAATGATATGCTCAACCGATTCGTCTTTGTCTACTGAGACGATATCATCATCTTCTCCCGCTCTCCCGAGGGACATCGCCAACATTTCCGCCAAGTCCTCCAATGCCTACTCGAGAAGAAACTCTTTGTGAAACCGGAAAAATGTGAATTCCATCTCTCCTCTGTACACTTCTTAGGATACATCATTGCCAAAGGACAGTTACAACCCGACCCAGCAAAGATCCAACCAGTCACCAACCGGCCCATCCCCTCCACCCGCAAAGAGCCTCAACATTTTCTATCTTTCGCCAATTTCTACCGCCGTTTCATCCGTGATTACACCAAAATGACCGTTCCTCTCACCAGCCTCACCTCCACCAGCTCCCCATTCCATTGGACCCCTGCCGCCTCACAAGCATTTAAACACCTTAAGCAGCTATTCACCAGTGCAGCTATTCACCAGTGCCCCCATCCCGACCCTTCCCACCAGTTTGTTGTGTAAGTTGACACCTCTGACACTGGGGCGAGAGCTGTCCTCTCCCTTGTACTGTTATAGTCTGTGCCCTGCAGTTCCCCTTTTTGGAGCTCGGGTGGCGCTTTGTGCCTCGCCCTTTCCTCTCTCTCCGAAGTGATCACAGGGCCCCAAATCCATGTCTGAAGCCCAAAAAATAATGGGGAGAGTGAGTTTTTTATTTATTTATTTATTTTTATTTTAAGAGAGAGAGTGTTTAAAATAAGCATAAAGAGGCATTGGTCACTCTATCAGCAATAAGATTGAAGTTTTTAAAAAGAAAATCTTGTGTCGTGTGTTGTGGTTTCACAATTATAGTCTTTCTGAATTCTTATGGTTCAGAATTCTTATGGTTCTTTGTGTGAGTGTAATAGCTCATTCAGAACTGGACCATATGCTGCTTTTTGTTGATTGAATAATAACTATTAAAGTAGAATTATGTCTCAGTGGGTATAAACACAGAAGATTGTATGACAAAATCAATATGTTAGCATTGTGGAGGTAGCTTCTGACCAAGGATGTAGAAACTGGTAGGCGTCTTAAAGCCTGGTGAGCAATCATAACATATTGTACACTAGGTATATTTATATTACACATCTTGCTCACTCCTTACAGAGGAAAACATTTGGGATAAAAACATCAGAAGAGGATATAAAAACACAACCACCAAGCTTACTAGTGACAAAGGATGACAGTAAAGCATTGTGTGTTTACGTACGCTCAGCGATGACCAGAGGCGGGTAGAACAGAAAGTAGCCCACCAACTCAGCAGTGAGCTGGTTGAGTAGGCTGCTCGAGATGGTTCCATTGAGTTCGGTGTCCTGATTCTTGACCACATACACCAGTGAGACCAATGGAGAGTCCGGTTCTTGGGCCACGCTTTGGATCTGAAGATTACCAAATACAATGCGGTCATTTTAAATGCCTCATTACTAAGATTACCTGCCACAAATGTGCATTATTGAAATATTCCGCACACATGAACAACTCGCAATGAGTCTATTTATAATTTAAAAATTCAAACAGAAACATCAAATTTAATTGTATAAAATGTCTACATTGCCTATGAAGAATACATAAGACTCCAGACACAGCATGACACTGAACTTTTTTTTTTTCCCCCATTATAGAATTAATTAATGAATGAACAGGACCTGTGTGTGCTGTTCGGGAAATACTGAAACTGATTCACCACAGTGAAGTGGGTTGCGTGTAAATATTTCAGAAGATGAATAATAAATGCTTCCTATATCTGCCACTGATTGCCTGTGTATGTATGTCCATGTCAACTAGAGGGAAAGTGGTAGAGGAGAGAGAGGTAAAGAAGCAGAGAACATGAAAAAGCAAAGAGGCTGAAATAGACCTTGATGTCCCTCAACAGTCAGATCAGAATACACATTACGCACAAAACTGTGAAATTTATTTTGTCTTAAATTGTCATTTTCAGTAAATTAAGACAAATAATTGCACACTCACAGAATGAATAAGAGGAACTGTGGTTTGCATCAAAATCGTACTGTTGGTAAGAGACCCAAATAATTATTCACTACAATAAACAACTGATTTGCATGCGATGCTACATTCTTGTCTGTGTAATAACAGACTCTATGAAACCATGCACTACCTCCACAGTGAGCTTGCTGTAGGTCTCGAGAACTTTGTCCTGAGCCTCGTCAAAGGCGTTCTCCAGTCTCTGCTCTAGCATCTGGACAAAACTGCAGGAGTAAATGTTGTCTGTGGGGCCAACAAATCTCAACACTGGATAAAGGAGACAAGAAAGGGTTTAAGTACGCTGTAGCTAAAATATTAAAATGTAAGGTGTACGTTATCATAGTATCAGATTAGATGTCTTTTAAATGGTAGTGTGTGTGTGTGTGTGTGTGCTTGTGTGTTTGAATATACTTTGTATAAAGTGTGTAGCAACCACAAGCAGGAGAAAGAAATGACCCCTACATCCGACATCCAAGCTATATTTTCAACATTGTGGTATTAATGAAAGTGAATGAAACGCCAAACGTCAGAGGTATGTGGTCAATAATACTGATTTAATCAGAATATTATAAGGAATGTTCAATTAATATAATAAAGTAAATGTCCATTCCAACTATTTGATTTTTCCAAAATACACTACCATAATGGATTTCAAATAAAACAACCAACAGGTAATTGAAATGTAGGCTATCAGCTGTTATTTCAGTGGTTTCACAAAGAGACAATTTAGCAAGTGCAACGATTTTATGCAGTGTAATGTACCTCTATTTTAATGACTGACTGAAGCGTGAAGCCCATGACCATAACCAAATTCTGAGTTTTCCTCCCTGGAGACCTTCACAGTAGCCACCTTCAGTAATTGCTTGTTTGTTGGTTTGCTGGATTCAGTTTTGTCTTCAGTAAGTGAAAAGTGTGTTTCACTGGTCACTGACTTGACCGTTGAATGACATTCAATCTCTTTGCCTTTAAAAACCTCAAGTTACTTTTCACAGTAACTCACATTAATACGATCAATACAAATCGAGAATCCCCTCCTTGAGCCGTCACCTTATCGTGGTGGAGGGGTTTGTGTGTCCCAATGATCCTAGGAGCTAAGTTGTCTGGGGCTTTATGCCCCTGGCAGGGTCACCCATGGCAAACAGGTCCTAGGTGAGGGACCAGACAAAGCACGGCTCCAAAAACCTCCAAAAACCCCTATGACGAGTACAATAAATGGATATAGGTTTCCCTTGCCCGGACGCGCGTCACCGGGGCTCCCCTCTGGAGCCAGGCCCGGAGGTGGGGCTCGAAGGCGAGCGCCTGGTGGCCGGGCCTGCACCCATAGGGCCCGGCCGAGCACAGCCCGAAAGGGTAACATGGGTCCCCCTTGCCATGGGCTCACCACCTGTGGGAGGGGCCATAGGGGTCGGGTGCAGTGCGAGCTGGGCGGTGGCCGAAGGCTCGGCGCCTGTACGTTGGGGTTCACCCCGGTGGACGAGAGGGTAGCCTCCCTCCGCCTTCGGGTGAGGGGACGGGTCCTGACTGTTGTTTGTGCCTATGCACCAAGAGTAGTTCAGAGTACCCACCCTTTTTGGAGTCCTTGGAGGGGGTGGTGGAGAGCGCTCCTGCTGGGGACTCCATCGTTCTGCTGGGGGACTTCAATGCTCACGTGGGCAATGATAGTGAGACCTGGAAGGGCGTGATTGGGAGGAACGGCCCCCCCCCCCGATCAGAATCCGAGCGGTGTTCTGTTATTGGACTTCTGTGCTCATCACGGATTGTCCATAACGAGCACCATGTTCAAGCATGTCCACACGTGCACTTGGCACCAGGACACCCTCGGTCGCAGTTCGATGATCAACTTTGTGGTCGTGTCATCGGACTTGCGGCCGCATGTCTTGGACACTCGGGTAAAGAGAAGGGCAGAGCTGTCAACTGATCACCACCTGGTGGTGAGTTGGCTCCGATGGTGGAGGAAGATGCCGGTCCGACGTGGCAGGCCCAAACGTATTGTGAGTGTCTGCTGGAAACGTCTGGCGGAATCCCCTCTCAGAAGGCGTTTCAACTCCCAATTCCGACAGAACTTTGCTCATGTTCCGGGGGAGGTGGGGGACATCGAGTCCGAGTGGACCATGTTCCGCGCCTCCATTGCTGAGGCAGCCGACCGGAGCTGTGGCCGTAAGGTGGTTGGTGCCTGTCGTGGTGGCAATCCCCGAACCCGTTGGTGGACACCAACGGTGAGGGATGCCGTCAAGCTGAAGAAGGAGTCCTATCAGGCCTTTTTGGCCTGTGGGACTCCTGAGGCAGCTGATGGGTACCGGCTGGCCAAGCGGAATGCAGCTTTGGTGGTCGCTGAAGCAAAAACTCGGGCTTGGAAGAAGTTCGGTGAGGCCATGGAGAAAGACTTCCGGACGGCTTCGAGGAAATTCTGGTCCACCATCCGCCGTCTCAGGAGGGGGAAGCAGTGCACCATCAACACTGTGTATAGTGGGGATTGGGTGCTGCTGACCTCGACTCGGGACGTTGTGAGCCGGTGGGGAGAATACTTCGAAGACCTCCTCAATTCCACCGACACGCCTTCCCATGAGGGAGCAGAGTCTGGGTTCTCTTAGGCAGGCTCTCCTATCTTTGGGGTTGAGGTCACCAAGGTGGTTAAAAAGCTCCTTGGTGGCAAGGGTGGATGAGATTCGCCCAGAGTTCCTCAAGGCTCTGGATGTTATAGGGCTGTCCTGGTTGACACGCCTCTGCAACATCACGTGGACATCGGGGACAGTGCCTATGGATTGGCAGACTGGGGAGGTGGTCCCCCTTTTTAAGAAGGGGGACCGGAGGGTGTGTTCCAACTACAGGGGCATCACACTCCTCAGCCTCCCTGGTAAGGTCTATTCAGGGGTGCTGGAGAGGAGGGTCCGTCGGGAAGTTGAATCTCAGATTCAGGAGGAGCAGTGTGGTTTTCATCCTGGCCGCGGAACAGTGGACCAGCTCTACACCCTTGGCAGGGTCCTCGAGGGTGCATGGGAGTTTGCCCAACCAGTCTACATGTGTTTTGTGGACTTGGAGAAGGCGTTCGACCGTGTCCGGGGGGGGGGTCCGGTTTGAAAAAAAAAAAAGAAATGAATTTACAAAGGAGGTCAAGGGGCAAGATCATTCAGCTACTTAACAGGCCACCCTCATTGACGCAATCTCTTGGAAGATTTTTATGGCCTCTCTGTTTTATTTGTATGTCTTCCTCAATGGCAAGTAGAAGGTCTGAGTCTTTCAGAAAACAGCTCTTGGTATTTAACACTAGGCCTATTATTATGCCAATAAAAAAAAGCTAGATATTTTTGTATGCTTCTCTATATTATAGAGCATTGTATTTTGCCATCTATGTACTGTGTATTAGTTTGCAGCCTTGATTACCGAGAATATATATAACTCATTTGTACATCTCAACTATTGAAGTATAAACACATGCTTCAAAAATATCTCCGTCACTTCACACAGACCAAAATTGTCAGCAAGGATGCTGTAATTATAAATTATTGTATGTATGTTGGGATTAGATCCACTTTATTGGAGAGCTACTTGACATTCTACTGGTTTTCCTTCAGGCTTTCACATCATAATAATTACAATTTTTTGATTTTTTTGGTTTGGTGGCCTCAGTATTGCATCTCTGCTTTTTGCTGATGATGTGGTTCTGTTGGCTTCATCAAGCCGTGACCTCCAACTCTCACTGGAGCAGTTCGCAGCCGAGTGTGAAGCGGTTGGGATGAGAATCAGCACCTCCAAATCTGAGACCATGGTCCTCAGTTGGAAAAGGGTGGCATGCCCTCTCCAGGTTGGGGATGAGATCCTGCCCCAAGTGGAGGAGTTCAAGTATCTTGGGGTCTTGTTCACGAGTGAGGGAAGAATGGAAAGGGAAATCGACAGGCGGATCGGTGCAGCGTCTGCAGTGATGCGGACTTTGTATCCGTTGTGGTAAAGAAGGAGCTAAGCCGAAAGGTGAAGCTCTCGATTTACCGATCGATCTACGTTCCTACCCTCATATTTGAGGTGTGGGTCGTGACCGAAAGAACAAGATCCCGGATACAAGCGGCCGAAATGAGTTTCCTCCGCAGGGTGTCCGGGCTCTCCCTTAGAGATAGGGTGAGAAGCTCGGTCATACGGGAGGATCTCAGAGTAGAGCCGCTGCTCCTTCACATCTGAGGCTGGGGCATCTGATTCAGATGCCTCCCGACGCCTCCCTTGTGAGGTGTTCCGGGCACCACCCACCAGGAGGAGACCCCAGGGACGACCCAGGACCTGCAGGAGAGACTACGTCCTTCGGCTGGCCTGGGAGCGCCTCAGGATCCCCCCACAAGAGCTGGATGAAGTGGCTGGGGAGAGGGAAGTCTGGGCGTCCCTGCTAAAGCTACTGTCCCCGCGACCCAACCTCGGATAAGCGGTAGAAAATGGATGGATGTATGGAAAAATCGAGACTAGTCTAGAGAAGGTCAGAGTATCATTGTCAAAATTTAGAAGCAAGATGTCCCTTCAGGAACGTAAACTGAACATGGTGCAAAACAGGACACCAGACCTCAGAAAAAAATGGTTACTCTTTATATAGATGAAAGCAAGGTCAACCAAGGTTGTATGACAAACCGTCTATGAAGAAAAACGTATGGACAAGAAATGAAACCGCATATGATCTAAAACACACAAATTCATGTCAAACTCAAAAGGAATTAAGCATTATGGCATGGACATGTACGGCAGTTAATTAAACTGGTTTACTGGTGTTTATTGTATTGAAATAAGATAAATTGTGAAATTCACATTTACTGTACGAAAACAATATATTTCAAACCCAAACAGAAAACTTGAGTTATTCCCTTCAATGAGCAACAGCCAATCTACCATCATGTCTACAAACAGACAGCTGCGACGTTTGTTTCGTTCATTACGCGAGAAAAGGCAGGAGTTGTGGCAGGACAACTCACGGCTGCTTCACCACGACGGATAATGCCCCAAGCAAACGACAGTTCCTGACTGACCTGCTTGACCTGGCTCTGTGTGATTTCTTTCCTCTTTCCCGTGCTCAAGGGAGTCATTAAGGGGACCAGTTTTGAAGACATGGACAATATCAAGATGGCCAAGACAATAGCGCTGCAGAGGATCCCGAAATAATTTTTTCAGGCGTGCATGAAGGCGTGGCAGAAAAGGCTGGGATAATGTGTTAGACTCCAAGCGGATTACCTCAAAGGTCAAAATTTGCAGTTTGACGAACTTCAGCTCAATAAAAAAAAGTCATTAATTACAGCCATTCAAGATTCAAATGGCAACTGTACACACCGCAAGAAATAAATGATTTTTTTTACAATTATTATAGCAGCTTATACGCATCTTCGAACAACCCAGACCACAAAGGAATTGAAACATTTATGAAGGTTCTAAACATTCCTCAATTAAATACACAAATTAAAGACAGTCTTGATGGTCCTTTAACCATCACAGAATTACATAACGCATTTAAAAAAATATGCAATCGGGACAATCGCCTGGCCGCGACGGAATCCCCATTGAATTCATTAAACATTTCTAACATACTAGCACCTCTATTTCTCAATTTATATGCTGATGATATTCTTCTTTACTTACAGGAACCCAAGTATTCTCTTCAGGCAGTCTTAAATCTCATTAAAACATTTTCACAAATATCAGACTATCAACTGGACAAAATCAAAAATACTCCCAATAACAGTAAACTCATGGACTCCTGCAGATCAAATCCCAGATTAACCTATTCCTATAGGAAACATTAAGTATTTAGCTATTAATATTTTGTCAAAACTGACAGAGCTAATCAATCTAAATTACACACTACTTCTGGAAAAAATCTCAACTGACTTAAGACCCTGTAATAACTTGCCTATATCATTAGTGGGAAGACCAGCTACAATAAAAATGAAAACCTTACCTCAAATAAATTATTTATTTTCAATGATTACATTTAAGACCACATTTAAATGGTTTCAATATATATGCACGCAATGCACTAAAAATACCCCAGACACCTATTTTCATGCTATATGGGAATGCACACCATTCAATGGTTTTGGTCTTCGGTTACGCAAAAACGCTCTTACATTTTGAATTTCAGGATTCCACTTTCCCCAAGATTGTGCATACTTGGCGACTTAAGCATTAACGACCTCCCCAATAAATATTCACAATCATTACTTGTGACGCATTGGCTACCACTAACAAAACAATTCTAGTAAACTGGAGAAACAAACAAGCTATTAACATCAATCAGTGGCTAAATCTCATCACCGAATATATTGCGTTGGAAAAAATATCAGTAGAATGAAAAAATCAATTACATATATACGTAGATAGCTGGTCACCTTTCCTCAACATGCTAAATCTAGACTCTTGATTCCTTTGCCAGGGTAGGGTACCATTTGACAATAACAAGACTATCTTCGTAAGTGTGTAAGTAAACCTTTGAATTTTGAATTCTTTGTTGTCGAGGTTGTTGTTGTTGTTTTATTATTATTATATTTATGTATTTATTTTTCTTTTCCCACACATTCTAGATCGTTTTGCATGGGAGGACACATGCATGGAGTGGAGATCTTCTTCTCTTGTGCCTGTGTTTGCAGTTTCAGTGTCTGTGGGGGCGGGACTTTCTTCACTCCTTCCCGATCTCGGTGGTGTGGGGGGGGGGTGATGGTGACCCGTCCATGTTCCGTGGGTGCTAAAGCAGTGCCAGCTTGTCCCCGCCTGGGTCCCCCGCATTGGCTGCTGGTGGGGGTGCTGGGGACCCCTGTCGCTCCTTGGGCCTGCTTCCTCCTCTTCTCTCCATTCCTTGTGTCCCGCTGCAGTCACCTCTTCCTCTTCCCGTGGGGGAGCTGGGTGGTCCCTTGCGGGCTGTGGGGCCTGTTGTGGGTTTTTTGTCCCTGCCTGGTTTGGGGGGGGCTGGCGGGTCTGGGTAGGGCAGCCCTCTTTGTCGTTGGTTGTCCGGCCTGCTGGGCCCGACCTGCAGGAGCCATGCCTCTTAATCACTCACTTAGCACACACTCACACCACTCACTGTATATATTTTTCTCACTAATCACATTTGGGCACATATACATATCAAAGGGTTCTTGGGGGACTGGTATGGGGTCGGGAGGGTGTGGGTGTCGGACCGGGTTTCAACACGTCTGTGCTGTTTCCCAGTCCGTGCACCCTGGCATTGGGTCCCTGAGGCCCCCACTGGGTGGCCAGTTGTCGGGCCACCTCGGTGGGGCCGGCGGACCGCCCTGGGTCCCTCAGTGAGGGAGGTGTCCTGTCCACCGGGTTGCTCTCGGGTGGACCCCTGGGCCCGATCCCGCCCCTCGATTGATTGGGTGGGGTCCTCAGCCTCTGCGGTGCGGGCACAGCAATTACAGGACACTTCTGTCAGTCTTTGTGCATGTAAAATGGTGTCAATTTACTTGCATGTGTCCACAGGCACACACCACTGGGACTTTTTCACTGGATGTGGGGCCGCTCACTTATTACGACAAATAACTCATGAATATGCAAATCGCTTGTGTATCCCCTCACTTATACTCTGTCCATTTGTATTGGAGTCGTGCATTTTGGGTCCTGTCCTCTGTTCCGTTCATGACAGTCCTTCCCTCACAGGGTGTAGCACTACAGCCCCATGCAACACTCATATTTAATGTTTCATTGTTGTAGATAATGTAATGACTTACTTTTGTCATCCTGTTTACAATTAGTACTTTGTCTTTTGTCTTTGTTTCTCTCGCCCAGCGGAAGCTTAAAAACTCCACTGTCACACAGTAAAACTGTTCCGGCATAAAAGGGATACAGATCCTCCATTCTGCTTGACCCAACAGCCGAACAGGACAAAAAGAACAATAAATTGCAGTTTGGATTTGAAATACTGTATATCTTTTTAACAGTCATGGAAGTTTTCTGACACTTTCTGCTAACATTCACTTAGATGCTACAAAAGTGAGAGGATGTTGTTTCAAAAACAACTTTTGAAAGAAAATAAACATTCTTCTATAACGCCTGGAAAACGGAAGGTGAAAGATCCATGCACAGGTAGCAAGTGAAGTTGATTGCAGTGAGGGCGTGTCCCTCCAGGAAGAAGATTCAGAATTTGATCGTCATTGACCGAGTGACTCACTATGAAAAACGATGACTTTCGAAATTCATTTGTCATATACTGTATGTAAAATAATGACACTTTGTCCAAATACATTTAAGCACCTGAAAATTGAGGTACAGTATTGTCCATATACTCTAACAGTTGTAATTCAATTGTCATTCAAATTGTCTGGATGCAATTCCAATGCGTTGTGTATTAAATCCAAGTCATAAGAACTCAGTCGTTGTCCAAACACTTCATGACCTGACTGCAAATCATCATCGCAGTTTACAGTACAATATCATTTTAACGGTTCCTAACGTAACATAAATGTAAAAATATCAATCTGTCCATTTTCTATACCGCCTGTCCTTAAATAGGATCACAAGCTAGAGGAAGCTGACTTTGTGGGAAATGCAGGGTACATCATGAAATGGTTGCTCGCAAATCACAGGCCAAAACAGCAATTTTCTGAGCTAATCTCAAACACAATATTGGTGCTTCACACAGAGCATCTGTAAAAGAAAAGAAAGAGGGGAAAAAAACATCTCTACACCCTTCACTGGTCTCATAATCTGCAACACATGGCAGACAGAAACAGTGTTGACCCAGTTGCTAATCTTATGAAAATTGTGCTGCGTCTGATAAATTGGGATATCCTCTGCATTAATGCTTTATGGGCTGCACAAACCTGACAAATTTTTACTGACTGTGTACCCCAAATGGAAAGCTTGTATTACAGAATTTATACAGGAGATACATTATTTAAAAGACTAAAAAGTGTGCCAAACTCTTGCTTTACTGCACCTGGGCTTCGACTCTTCAAGTCGTAGTACAGAAAAATAAGGAGCACCTTCAAGATTTTGTTCATGAATTTGGTGCGTGAGAGTCCCCACAAGAAGTCAATTTAAAGGTCCCATGCATCAAAGTCAGATTTTTTTCTACTGTTTTATGCATAGCATATGTCAAAATGAGACTGTGACATGGTTTAATTTTGACAGGTAGTTTTTCGATTGAATGCAAAAGGCAATAAACGGCATAAGTCTTGCAAAATGGGTAAATTTGAAATCGCTGTTGTTGTGACGTAGTTTTATTAATTAAAATTCAAGTACCTGCCCACTTCGTGTTTGGTACCCACCCACTCAACTCAACTGAGCAGCAACAGCATTTCAGCATTTTAAGCGAGCAAGTCTCAGTCGGTGTTAAGCCTTATATATACTGTCTATAAATTATCCATATGTTGTCTTTTAAAACTACTATACTTCACTATATTTATAAAATAAAAATATCTAATAATATATTTAACATAATATTTTAATTTTCACCCATGTCCCCTTTCAGCTCATGTTCTGAATTAGTGGGTCAACAATCCACTCTTTGGTGACTTGTGCTTCACAATGATAAGACCCTACATAGAATCCAAACACGACATCGCCATGAATGCTTGGCCATCACAAGATACTGCGATATCACCAAGGAACAATCAGAGCTTTTCCATACTTAAATTAAAAATAACAGCGATCCAATCAGTGCAACACTTATTTAAATATAAAATTTTAATGAGAAAAAAAATTCTTAGGTGTAAAAGACCAACAAGAATAGCTTGAAAAAGGGCATCCTGGACATTTTCAACCCAAATTATGTCGCAAACCCAATAAAAAGAAATGAAAGATTATGAAAAATATACATCTAAAAATTTTATGGCATGGGACCATTAAAGTATTCATATTGTTAAGGCTATTTTGTGTTTTACAGAATATTCACACTAATATATTAATTCAAAACTTGTCGTTTGGATTGTCCAATAGTCTCTGACAGCCAAAATCCATGCTACTCTATGCTTTAAAAAAATCTGCATATTACATTATGCAAATCATACCTTTCATTTAATTTAGTCGTGTAGTATAGCTCTAGAAACAAATTTATATCACTAAACAGCATCACTGCAATTGCCTTGTGACCATTTCAAGGTGTACCCTTTCTCTCCCCCAGGGTCAGCTTGGATAGGCTCCAGCACGCCCGTGACTCTACTGAGGATAAGCAGTATGGGAAATGGATGGAGGGTCGCGTGCAACATAAATCTCTCTCCAAGTATCTGTTTGCTTAATATCCATTTGTTAATCACACAGAATCTCATTTTGATCCACATCTCATTAGACTCCACGTACAAGCCGCCATTTGGCATGGAGAAATGAGTTTTCTTAAGAAGCTGCCTGGTTAAATGGGCTGATTTTACTTTGCTTTGAAGCACAGGGGTTTGTATGGGATTTAGGGAATCAAAGATTTAAGGAGAGCAGACGTAATGAAGAAATCCCATTTTTGTCTCTGCTCTTCTGTTCCCCACTTTCTGTATCCCTTTGTGGATGTTCTCTGCTTCCCACGACAGTTTTTTTTCTGTTTTCCGTTTCACATGCAGTCTTAATGTGGAATTCCACCGTGTTGAGCCTAAACAATAAGATCCCAAGCCTGAAGAAAGGCATTTTTTAAAAGGCACAATAATGACAATGATTAACTGAGAAAAGACAAAATCACATCTGTGCACAAGTGGATTCAACTACCGCATTTTCGCAATCATAAGGCGCACTTAAAAGTCTTAAATTTTCTCCAAAATGAACAGGGCACCTTATACTGCGGTGCGCCTTATGTGTGCACCGAGTTCCGAAATCTGTAAATCTTGTTGTGTGACGTTGATGAGCGCTTCGCTTGACTGACTGGGAGCATTTCCTGCCGACACGCTGCTTATATAGAGGAAAGGCGGACGTGACTGAGGACAATAAAGGGGGAAGGGTGCACGTAAAAGAGCAAGGGGGAAGGGTGCACGTAAAAGAAGATGCTAAAGGGACGCCCCCAGTAGGTATATAGTGCGTGTATGTGCATTGTGCAAAACAACATCGGTTCGGCTAAGGACCCCTGAAAATGGCACCTACGAAGAGACACGCTTACGAAGCGCAGTTTAAAGAGGAACATGGGAATCGAGCAGCTGCGAGAGAATTCAAGATCAACGAATCCATGGTTCGCAAGTGGAGGAAGCAGGAAAACGAGCTTCGCCAAGTCAAGAAGATGAAGCTGAGTTTCCGCGGAAACAAGGCAAGGCGGCCCGAGTTGGAAGACCAACTCGAGCAATGGATTAATGAGCAAAGAACAGCCGGGAGAAGCGTCTCTACACTCACCATTCAACTGAGGGCAATAACTGGGAGCTTGCCATCATTCTGGGAGGCTTGACAAAGGAACTCCAACCGCTGGACATCGGTGTAAACAGGGCGTTCAAAGTGAAGTTGCGAGCGGCATGGGAGCGATGGATGACAGATGCCGAACACAGTTTTACTAATCTCGGAGGCAGTGCCGGGCGAGTTACGTCACCATATGTGAATGGATTGTGGATGCTTTGGCTAACGTGTCTGCTTGCACTGTTGTCCGAGCTTTCGCAAAAGGCGGCGTCATTGCTGAACAGCCCCCCCCCCACCCGGGCAACGAAACTGACTCTGACAATGACGAGAGGGAACCCGGCATGTTTGTTGGAGAACTTGCCCAGCTGTTCATTTCGGATACATAAGATGAGGACTTTGATGGATTTATGGATGAGGATTGATAAAAAAAATAACGTGAGTACATTGTTAAATACTTCAATAACGTACAACCGAACTCCCGCTGCCTTTTTAAAAACATACGCTAGCATGCATGCTAGCGTATGTTTTAATCTAGCGTATGTTTTATCATGCCTGCGCCCTTATGTATGTGTTAAATACAGAAATAGACCCCGTAACTGAGACTGCGCCTTTTAATACGGTGCACCATATGGTCATGAAAATACGGTAAATAAACTCACTTGAAGAGAAAATGGCCGACACTGCCAAATCAAGATTTTCCCATAAGTACATCTTCTGTAAGCTAAAACACATTGTAAATTATAATGTCTATAATCACCTGTTTTCAGCTGCAGGTGAATGCTTGGGGTAGGCAACCAAGTTGCCACGGGAACAAGAACTGCATTCACCAATGGTGCGTGCTGCCTTATGTCAGACATCAGCTTGTCAAAGCCATAAACACTAAGAGCCTCAACCACAATGGCGGAAATATAGACAGTTTTGACACCAGCCACATAGTAAACCAGGGTGATATTGCGTGGGCTGCAGTCATCACGCTCCACCTGTGAAAGAATGCAGAAGTTTGTAAAATTTGGCTCATGATCAGAATCTAAACACAGGCTTTGCATACACAATATTGTATGTGCACCATATTTATACAGAGAAAACCTAAATAAAAAAAGCTATTGCGAATTTACTGTCCTTAGTTCCTTTCATTACCAAGAACTGTAAAGACCACAGTCAAATCCACACATGCTACTCGTACAAATTGCTTTGCTTCAACCGTATCAGTTACAGTATATGATCAATTAGCCTTTTAACATTGTACACATGAGTCTGCTAACACATTGTGTATTTTGGAGAGAAGTGGCATTTATATTTAAACCGTAAGTGGTAGTTTAAAATGATTCAGTGTCATTCTCATGCCAATTTGAAGTGAAGAGACAAAGTGGTATTCTGAGCTACCTATGTAGATTCTGAGAGTTCCTGCGATTTGTTCCTTTTTGGGGGACATTTTTCTTTTTTAATAAATAATAAGACAAGGGACTGACAGTACAACAACAACAGAAAACACCCATCAGAATGGTATGTTTCCAGTTTTGAGTGCATTGTTGGCATTCCAGTTTGTGTTTTTTATTCCCTTGTCTAAAAACATTTTGAAAAAGAAGAAACTTCCAGTATGAGCCTCTGAGCAGATGATCAGATGATGGCAGATGATCAAGCCAAAACAAAGAGGCACTCATTGCCAAAATTATTCATAAAATTAAGAAAAAACACAGTAGGATATCTTTAACTTATATATTCATTTTTGTTAACACAACACTGTAATCAAATAGGGTAACTCAAATTATCAAACTGAAAAAAAAAGAAATGAATTTACAAAGGAGGTCAAGGGGCAAGATCATTCAGCTACTTAACAGGCCACCCTCATTGACGCAATCTCTTGGAAGATTTTTATGGCCTCACTCTGTTTTATTTGTATGTCTTCCTCAATGGCAAGTAGAAGGTCTGAGTCTTTCAGAAAACAGCTCTTGGTATTTAACACTAGGCCTATTATTATGCCAATAAAAAAGGTAGATATTTTTGTATGCTTCTCTATATTATAGAGCATTGTATTTTGCCATCTATGTACTGTGTATTAGTTTGCAGCCTTGACTACCGAGAATATATATAACTCATTTGTAAATCTCAACTATTGAAGTATAAACACATGCTTTAAAAATATCTCCGTCACTTCACACAGACCAAAATTGTCAGCAAGGATGCTGTAATTCTAAATTATTGTATGTATGTTGGGATTAGATCCACTTTATTGGAGAGCTACTTGACATTCTACTGCAAAAAAAAAAAAAAAAAAGGTTTTCCTTCAGGCTTTTACATCATAATAATTACAATTTTTTGATTTTTTTGGTTTGGTGGCCTCAGTTTTGCATCTCTGCTTTTTGCAGATAATGTGATTCTGTGGGCTTCATCAAGCCGTGATCTCCAACTCTTATTGGAGCAGTTCACAGCTGAGTGTGGAGCGGCTGGGATGAGAATCAGCACCTCCAAATCTGAGACCATGGTCCTCAGTCGGAAAAGGGTGGCGTGCCCTCTCCGGATCAGGGTGAGATCCTGCCCCAAGTGGAGGAGTTCAAGTATCTTGGGGTCTTGTTCACGAGTGAGGGAAGAATGGAACGGGAGATCGACAGGTGGATCGGTGCAGCGTCTGCAGTGATGCGGACTTTGTATTGATCCGTTGTGGTAAAGAAGGAGCTAAGCCGAAAGGCGAAGCTCTCGATTTACCGGTCGATCTACGTTCCTACCCTCACCTATGGCCACGAGCTGTGGGTCATGACCGAAAGAACAAGATCCCAGATACAAGCGGCCGTTGAGTTTCCTCCGCAGGGTGTCCGGGCTCTCCCTTAGAGATAGGGTGAGAAGCTCGGTCATACGGGAGGATCTCAGAGTAGAGCCGCTGCTCCTCCACATCGAGAGGAGCCAGATGAGGTGCCTGGGGCATTTGATTCGGATGCCTCCCGGACGCCTCCCTGGTGAGGTGTTCCGGGCACGTCCCACCGTGAGGAGACCCCGGGGACGACCCTGGACACGCTGGAGAGACTACGTCCTTCGGGTGGCTTGGGAACGCCTCGGGATCCCCCCGGAAGAGCTGGATGAAGTGGCTGTTGAAAGAATTTGTAGGCTATGTTCTTTGCATGGATGCTTTTTTTGTATGGAAAGACAGCCACTTTCAGTGGGTATGACACCTAAACCTACTCCCTATACCCACCTTTTGAGTGCATTTAAAAAATGCCAGGCTAGTAGCCACGTAATGTTTTCAGCGGTGCTATAATGTTTGGTATTATGGGTAATTTTGCACCAAACAGTGCTAGGGATTTCACAAACACTGTCATTATCTGTCTGTCAGATGTTTCAGGCTGCTGAGTATTGGCTTTCCGGCTGACGATCAGCATTACATGACAACTAATTGTGATGGGCAATCCCTTCAGAAGAACTCAAATAAATGCCTGTCAGATATTAGAACATTTGGGGGGAGAATTGATGAATGAAGAAAAAAAACAGCTCTGGCAGAAGGGCCAATTTTCTCATCCAAGGCAAAAGGGCAGCTTCTTGAGCACCAAGAGTGTTCTATAACCCCAATTCCAATGAAGTTGGCACAGGTGGCAAAAAAGACTGAGAAAGTTGAGCTCATATCACCACATGGGCTCAGGAATACTTCAGAAAACCAATGTCACTAAATACAGTTCGGCGCTACATCCGTAAGTGCAACTTTAAACTCTACTATGCAAAGCAAAAGCCATTTATCAACAACATCCAGAAAGAGAATTTAATATATATAAATAATAATATATATAATAAAATAAAATTAGAATAATGTATAATTTTATATATTTTCTCAGAACCTATCATCTAAGATGGACTGATGCAAAGTGGAAAAGTGTTCTGTCCACATTTGAAATTGTGGCCGTTGTGTCCTCCGGGCCTAAAAGGAAAAGAACCATCCGGACTGTTATGGGCGCAAAGTTCAAAAGCCAGCATCTGTGATGCTATGGGGCTGTGTTTCACATCTATGAAGGGACCATTAATGCTGAATGGTACATAGAGGTTTTGGAGAAACATATGCTGCCATCCAAGCAATGTCTTTTTCATGGACGCCCCTGCATATTCCAGCAAGATAATGCCAAACCACATTCTGCACGTGTTACAACAGCGTGGCTTCCTAGTAAAAGAGTGCGGGTACAAGACTGGCCTGCCTGCAGTTCAGATCTGTCTCCCATTGAAAATGTGTGGTGCATTATGAGGCGTAAAATACGACAACGGAGACCCTGGACTGTGAACAGGTGAAGTTGTACATCAAGCAAGAATGGGAAAGAATTCCACCTACAAAGCTTCAACAATTAGTGTTCTCAGTTCCAAAACGTTTATTGAATGTTTTTAAAAGAAAAGGTGATGTAACACAGTGGTAAACATGACCCTGTCCCAGCTTTTTTGGAACGTCTTGCAGCCATAACATTCTAAGTTAATGAGTATTTGCTAAAAACAATAAAGTTTATCAGTTTGAACATGAAATATCTTTGTAGTGTATTTAATTAAATATAGGTTGAACATGATTTGCAAATCATTGTATTTTGTTTTTATTTATGTTTAACACAACATTCCAGCTTCATTGGAATTGGGGTTATATGTTCCTTGGCTCTACAAAGGTTGGAAATCGCTGCTCTCGTCAGAACATGTATTCTAATCCATCAGGTCAAACCAACATTACATCACAGAAACAATGGGTCCTAACTTACTGTAATTAAATTACTTTATTTTTAATTAAATTACTTCAGCCACACTGAAACTTTAGAGCATGATTCGACAGAACGGCGGCATGTTTACGTCCAACCGTTCGTGGTACCACTAGCTTGCTAGGCTACATAACGTTTTGTTACCTGCTTGCGAGCCGGATCGTATTCAAAGTCCATCTTAGATGAGCTCGGGCCCAGAGAGGCCGGCTGCGTTTCTGGGTGTTGTTGATAAATGGCTTTTGCTTTGCATAGTTTCAAGTTGCACTGACGGATGTAGCGCCGAACTGTATTTACTGACATTGGTTTTCTGAAGTGTTCCTGAGCCCATGTGGTGATATCCTTTACACATTGATGTCGGTTTTTGATGCAGTGCCGCTTGAGGGATCGAAGGTCACCGGCATTCAATGTTGGTTTTCAGCCTTGCCGCTTACATGCAGTGATTTCTCCAGATTCTCTGAACCTTTTGATGATATTATGGAGCGTAAATGATAAAATCCCTAAATTTCTTGCAATTGTACGTTGAGGAACATTGCCCTTAAACTGTTCGACTATTTTCTCACGCGCTTGTTCACAAAGAGGTGAACCTCGCCCCATCTTTGCTTGTGAATGACTGAGCAATTCAGGGAAGCTCCTTTTGTACCCAATCATGGCACCCACCTGTTCACAATTAGCCTGTTCACCTGTGTGATGTTCCAAACAGGTGTTTGATTCCTTGATTTCATTCCTCAACTTTCTCAGTATTTTTTGCCACCTGTCCCAGCTTTTTTGGAACGTGTTGCAACCATCAAATCCGAAGCTAATGATTATTTGCTCAAAACAATAAAGTTTGAACATTAAATATCTTGTCTTTGTAGTGTATTCAATTAAATATAGGTTGAACATGATTTGGAAATCATTGTATTCTGTTTTTATTTATGTTTAACACAACGTCCCAACTTCATTGGAATTGGGGTTGTATTTTACAATTGAAACATCTCACGGAACACCAAAAAACAAAAATGTCACAAAAAGTGGAGACATTAATTACTGTACTTCCTGCCATCTAATAGAAGACCATTTATCATTTGTTCTCTGTCACTATGCCTCACTGGCATAAATAGATGTACAAAGATACATTATTTATTGTAAATATAATTTTTTGAACAATTAAGTACACAAGTATATACAGTAAATGAACAGGTAATTGAAATAGACACCTTCCTCCATCTTGTGATTGGAGTGGTTATCGGCCCCAAAAATCCTGATTGTGTAAAGCCTAGTTTTTTTGTTCCCAAGTGAAGAAATAGGGTGAGAAGGTTGTTTTTAAAATGGATTTTGTCACTTTTAGGTTTTAAGTTGTGTTGTCTTTGTTGCACTTCATACCAAGTTGACATACTCGTTAGTGTTAGCGGGATGGCCGCATTTATCTGGCTTGAATCCAAAATGTTTCAACATCGTTGCGGTGGCGTTAGGTTATGGAACTAATTCCATTTATGCCGCTCGACTTTCTATAACTGTGCAGCTACCGACTCGCCGTCAGAAAACGTAGCTTTGAGGATGCTTACTATGCTAGTGCCTGCATTTGAAAAGCATGCACACGCGCGCACACACAGGCACGCATATGGCCAATCAGATGGATGGTGGGAGGTTATCATCCCGCCTTTTACTATCTCTGATTGGTTTGAAGCCCAGATGGGTTTTAACGTGTCAGTTGCATTTCTTCCTCAAATGGCTGGGTCCCGCTCACCATTCATAAGTTAGGGCGCATATGCAATCAAATGTGTCGTACTCTACTCTCTAATCCATCGCATTATGTCCTTGGATGCAGATTCATCTTAGTTTATGTGTCCCTGCTCATATTTGTGCGCAGACGCAGAAAGCACATCGAACGAGGTCACTGCCCCTCCTACCCCCGTTTTAAAGCTATAGACCTACTAGACAAAGACGTGGTAGACAAAGACCTGTGGTTCTGGCTAGTGACCTTCAGATGCAAGTCTTAAACTATGTTGATTAGTTATTGACTTGTCAGTGGAGGTGAATATGTAGGACAGACTGACCTGTGCATAAGCAGTGGAGTCATTTAGGGCTTTCTGCAGGGCATGACTTAGTCCTTTAGCTAAATTCTGTTTTAGGACCAGATCAAGTCGATTCTTCCGAACTTCAATGGACAAAACTGTAAGGAAAGGAACATGGCACATGTTGTTTGAACATAAAATCTGTAACTGGATTGTATTTTGTATCTGGTTGTAAAATGAAAGTTTCAGAACTACCAGAGTGCTGAAGTGCCCTTACAATGAGCAAACCTTCTGGCACCTTGAGTAAGAAATACCAAAGCACTTCTTGTACATCAGAAATTGCACTAGTCTACAGCTTCTTTTGAAGGTTCCTTTTTTTTTCCATTTTCTGAGAGAATGTGTCCTTGCTTTAGTGCATGTTTTAATTAATCTGAGTGCAAGTAATTACATCTTGGACCCATAATAGGTACATAGAGTCTGAGCTGCTGAAAGGGCATTGTACCTGTTCATCATGACTTCATTATCATTTTTACAAGAGAATGGTTCAAACCTGTCTGTATAACGGATAATAATTGTTTAGCCATGGGGATAATAATGGAATATGACTTTTGAAGAAAGAAAAAAAATCGAAAATGTAGCAACATGCAATGTAGTTTTATCATTTGAGGATTAATTCACATCTAACATGATCTTAATTTAACATGTAGATTTAAGACATACATTATGTTAAGATTAAATTACATTAAATTCTGCTGTAAAAAAGGTTCTTTACCTGTTTTGACCCAGTACTTCTCAGTAATGTTGCATGGTAGTGGACTTTCCTCTGTAACGGTGCCGCTTGGCAGTTCTACAGTTGTGGAAGTAATTGGTACAGTTTGGACTGGGATAAACACTGTAGCAGGTATCTTTGCTGATTCTGTTGTTGCTGTTGTGGTAGTAGTGGTGGTGGTGGTGTATGGAGTAGTAGTTTCAGGTGTGGCAGTAGTAATTATCGTGGTGGATGGAGCGAGTGTCATGGTGGTTGTGGGTGTTGTTGTAGTAGTTGTGGTGGTTGCAGGCTGAGTCATAGCTGCTGTGGTTAGTTTGAGGCTCGATGATGGCTGCATAGTTGCAGCATCTGTGATATTTGAGGAAACTCTTACAGTGACCCCAGTGGTCACTGCCGGTGCTGTAACAGCAAGGGTCCTCACAGTAGGAATGGTCACTAAGGACTTTGTTGTTGTCAAGGTTTCGACCTGAATGCTATCATTGGTCAAGTTGTCCGGGCTGAGTGAAGCAATAGTAGACAGCGGTGGTGTGTTCACTTTCACAATGGTGCTTGAGGTGGATGTGGGCAACAGAGTGTTTGTGGTATTTTTTATCGTTGTTGTGTTCTGAGAGTAAGTTCTACTGCGCACGGGCACAGTGGCGTTCCATTGATGGGTGGAGAAAGGGCTGGTGACATTTGCAGGGAGTGTGATGTCATGATCACCAGCTGTGGACAAGAGAGACTCAGGAACTGTGGGGAGATCCCAGGCTGGCAGGCCGCTCACCGACGCCGCTGTCGATTGGACAACATCTGCATCAAAGACATTAAATAATGCTTTATTATTTGTATTAGTATTATTATTATTATTATTTATTTCTATATTTATGACATATTCTGTAATAATACTGAAGAAAACTCTCTCTCTCTCTCTCTCTCTCTCTCTCTTTCTCTCGCTCTCTCTCTCTCTCCTGTATAAAGATCTTGAGATATCAGTCCTGAGGCCTCATTCTGATAAGGATGATGGAAATGCACCAAGATTTTCATATTTCACCCTAACAGGAAGAAGCACTGCCATCTAACCCCACTTGAATTAAATATAGCAGAAAATATATGCAGGACACTGATCAAAAGACAATTATAGTATACCACATATTTGAGCAAAAAGAGAAGTTGATGATATACCTAGCAACATAAAATGTCTGCAAATATTTGACACAATGAAATCCAACTTCAAAGTGAGAACAACAGGTGAATTGTAATGTAAGGGGCTGAGGTATTCTAGCTCAAAACATGAGCTGCATGCCAATGCGAGGAGAAGAAAATGTTGGCGAGGACAAGGCGGTAACCCGCAAGGTTGGTTTGTCTTGTGGCTGGGATGTGATTCAGTGCAGGGCCTATTGTTAAGGTGAATGTTGTACAGCATAGATGAGTTTGATTATAACGTAAATCCTTTTATAGGACATTAGTCACTAGATGGAAAAGTCAATGCAGGTTTCGATACAATACAAAATTATTTTGAACTGACAAAACATCTAATACTGTGGTTCTCAACCTGCATATTTTTGATCGACCGTGAGGAAAACAAAACCCTGCCCTCACCCCACCCGATCTGGGCGGTAGGGATGCAATTTGATAGAAATAGAAGAAAGTGCATTTTAAATTGCATTATGGCCTTTAATTACTCTTTGAGGCAAATATGCGCTTGTAATTTCCCCCCCCAAAAAAATTATACTTATGAAGTAGCTTCTTGGCATGACACAACAGCATTATATTCATGCAGTGTTCCTACAAATATGTAACAAACAACATTTTATGCAGCAGCTTTCAGAAATATGTAACAAAACAGAATTTGTATGCAGTAGATTTCAGAAACAGGTAACAAAACAGAACTTTTATGCAGTAGCCTCTTGACGTGTAAGAAAACAACAAAAACAAACAAGTATGAAATCTCTATGGCTATCATAGAATAAATTCCGCGGACCCCTGGTTGAGAAATCTGATCTCGTAGACTTGAAGCGCATATCCGGTGCTGGTAGCTTGTGGTGGTACTACAACTTGAGATACTCTTCAGTCATGACCCATTGTCAACTTTCTGGAGAAACAATGGCTTGTTGGTTGATGTCATTATCATCAAGTCCTAGTTTCCTTCCAAAAAAGAAATATTATTAGTGATGAGGCCATCGCATTTTTTTGCACCGGATTCCGAGTCTTTGATTTTAAGTCCTGAGCCGATACCTCGACATTGCGTTAAGAAAAAAAGAGTGCGCATCCAAATTTCAAAGTTTTATCTTTTTTTGCTCCAAATTTGATGATACACATGCTGTATTGATCTACTCAAAATGTGTATTGGCCCAACTCAGGCAACTTATTTTTTTGTCATTTTTTTTGTACTTAAACTCCTCATTTGAGTAACAGGATGGAAAGTAAAAACTAATAATATTAGCAAATACATGAAATATAGCCATATGACATTTATGCAAATAGAATGTTAACACTAAGCACATTAGCCTAAAAAATGTGCCAGATGATTAATAATAATTTATTTTCATGTACAGAAGGTATTCAGACCCCCTTACATTTTCCACTGTTTTTTATGTTGCAGCCATTTGCTAAAACCATTTAAGTTAATTTTTCCCACATTAATGTACACACAGCACCCCATATTGACAGAATAAAAAGGAATTGTTGAAGTTTTTGCAGATTTATTGAAAAAGAATGGCTTCAATATAACAAAGAGTGAAAAATTTAAGGGGGTCTTGTTTTTAGTATAGTACACAAACAGGATGTTTAGAGCATTAACCACAAAAAAGAGAAAAATATGAATACATTGTTTTAGTGTATGCAAAACTGAATGCAAAAAAGGTCACTGTGTTGTCACAAAGTCAGCCAACCTCATGATTTTCAATTAAAAAAAGAATTGCAGAGAATAATTTCCCTTCCAGGAGTTAACAATGTAATCCAAATTAAATTAACAGCATTTGCATGCTACTCGGTAGGTGGAAGCGTCAATGAATGCAGTCTGTTTTTTTAAGGGTAGCAAATCAGTCTATTACTTTGTTGCGACTCAGATAGTGAAGTGACTTTTTGATTGACATTACTGCAAGACTGAATTTTCCCCTTCAAGATACATTGAAACATTTGATTAATAATAACTGATCAGTATAGCGGTTAATGACATTGACTTTGGCTCGCAACACTATAACTGTTTGTCGCAAAAATTACATTATGGGTCCATATGTGACTAAAATGGTTGGAGAAAGATATTACCCAATTACTTCTAAATTATACAATGAAGCAATATTCATGTTCTCTTGAAAATATATGGGCTATAAGCCAAATTAAGGTTTATATTTATCTCTTGGCTTTCTCCACTTTCTAATCACTCTCCCAAATAAAATTTCAAGTTAGCCTTATACGATGCACCTTGACTGAAATGTTTCATATTTCATATCCATATTAAGTTGCATATGATTCCAGGACTGCATCAAAAATGGCTTTATTCTATGAAATCCTTTAAACCCACATTTCCAGGAGATGTCGCTCCCTTGTTATTCTCTCATCCGCCCTGGTTGCCAAAGTTCAACAGTCTATTATTATTAATATCCACTGAACTGTAAGTGAATAAGCTCAGCTCCTGTTTTATGGTGTGAATTCATACACAAAGCTCACTCTATAACCTCCATCTTTATGTGAACAGTCCATCCTTCATGTTCTTTTCCTCACACTGCTTTTAGTCATCGCTGGGTGCTACTTAGGCACCATAGCAGCAGGCAGGTACCAGTGTAAGCAAGGTCGCAGGGAAAGCTGGAGTTTCAGTAATAAGGGCATTCTGTATATGATAAAGTGGAATGGATTGGATAACGACAAGGGCTCTCTACCACGCTATGAATTGAAGGGAAACTCATAGATTTATGATCATTCATGTGAATAATAATAGGTTACGTGATTATTTATTTAAACTCATTTCCTGGCCTTTTTAGATTGGATTTTTTGGGGGGGTTTTTTGGCAAAAAAAAAAAAAAAAGTATACATTATTAAAAAAAACAATCAAACCATTTAGGGGTGCTTAAGAACATTTTAGGGGTGCTGAAGATCCCCTAAAATAGGGCTAACAACAAGTTTGCTTGTCACAAAATAAGTCACAGTAGTTTGAGTGCGTCACAGTTGCTAACCGGTCTGACGTTCTCTCAACTCGCTTTAAAATTAAGCTGTTACTGTTCCATTTGTCAAAATTGTTGTACCTTTTGGATTATTTTGTCACTTTGTGACATTTAAAATGTCAAAAAATGAATAAATCCGATCTTTTTCAACCGATCTCGACCAGCTGAAAAGCACGTGATTGACCCCGATTTTCGATCACGTGATTGGATCGGGACATCCCTAAATATTATTATTGCATAATTGAGGTAACAGCGTTAACCACTTGTTACTTTACCTTTTATTTCACTGTTTATTTTGCTTTTATTTTTTAATCTGTTTTTCAATACATTTACATTTATCAGTGGCAGTCCATCAGTTTCATGATTTTTGATCAGTTTTGTTCAGCTATTGTTTAATATTAACAATCAAAACAACAAAATAAGATAATACAGTCATTGATGCTTAAATGGATAAAAAATGTCTAAAGAGGCCTTTAAATGACCACCGTCTCTCCACATAGTGTAAATTGAATGTCTCTGTTTCCCATGAGGCCATTGATACTGTGTATATATAATGAGGTCGTCAGCGAATGCAAGGTTTCGAGGTTACAAACGTTGCATAATGCATTTGTCTGCGCAGCAGTTCAAGACAATGTTGTCCCACTTAGATATGTAATGCCTGGTTTTCATTTCAGTGTTTTAGTGTATATGGCGTAGAAGTGTTTTTCATACCAATGTATTCTGTTAGTATAATTTAGTAATTTATTTATTACGATTATTTATTTTATACTTTATTATTTATTCATTTAATTCATGTATATCATTGCCATTTTCTTTTCTTCAATTGTGTATTTATTTACTATTATCGCTTCCAAGCATGAAGCCTGAGGGTGAGAGGATTTGTTTGATCACTGTTTGCTTGGGTTTAAAAGGAATACGGTCTGCACGCAACTGATTGCTGCTTTAGTTTAATACATATTAAAACTTACCAAGAGAGGTGGTGCTGTTGCCATCTGAGGAGATGTTGCTGACATCAAGAAGAGAGACAGCGTCTGGCTTCACTGTCTGAATGTCACGGCTAATGGCTGGAGTGGAGGATAAAGATGTGGTTGTGGAAGTTAAAGACGATGCTTTTGTTGTGGAACTAGAGGAGGAAGCTTTGGATGATGACGAAGAGGAGATTTTGGTCCAAGAAGCCTTAGACAGCAGTCCTATAGGCTTTCTCACTTCTTGTGGGTCTCGTGTCTCTGCCACCTTTGTTAGGACTGCCTGCCCTCCTTTGTCCTGTCCAACCGTCTGCCTAAGCCAGGCAGCTGAGTATCTGGGTGAGCTTGGCAGGTCTTCCACAATTGTGTCAACCAGTCTACCTTTAGCCCCAGCTCCTCTCATGATTCCAGTTTCTGAGAGGACCGTGCTGTCTCCTGTAGCAGCCACTCTACGTTTTGATTCAATCCACACCGATCTTTTGTACTCAGTCAATACTTGGCTCGGGTCAGTCCCTTCCGTTACGTCTTTGTCTTTCTCCCCAGTCCCCCAGTGGGATGAGCTGGGCACAGTGGGATCCAATAGCAAGACGGAGAGCCTTTCTAACTCACGATGGTCAGCCTCATCTGCAGGAAATATAAACATGAGGGAAAATTAGTTGGTGACAGAAATTTGAAAAGTAATGTTTGTGATAAAGATTGTTGATGATAGCACAATTTTCTTTGAGTCATGAGGTCTGGAAAATGACTTTTTAGTTGAGTTATTCGGGAATTCGGGAAACACAATTAAGCAATATATGTGGATAAGCTCTTTCCCCCCCACTGTCTAATATACATTCATGTGAAATGGCTTTGAAGCTCTAAAACTGCAACTCTGGAAAAATAATAATAATGATGTCTAAAGTAGGTCGCTTAGCTTTTGGAGGATAAAGCATCAGGAATTAATTTAGATGTACACAGACTAACAGACTGCACACATACTCACACACACTTACAACGTGTAATTGCAGACAGTAGATACTAATCTGATTTGTTGTGATGTTCATGCTGGATTCATTTTCCTAGAACATACAGAAGCACTCAGGATGTGGTAGTGTTTCAAAAGAAATATGGTGTCATTTACACCTTTCCAAAGAAGCAAGCCGACAGTATCTATCTGTATGAGACAGACTGTTTTACAGTAACAATATTCTCAAATCGTAATTTTTTAAAAATGCTTCGGTGTCATATTTGTGTGGGTCTTGTGCGTGCGTGTGTGTGTGTGTGTTCCCTTCCCCTTCCCTCCGTCCTGTGCGGACGGAGGGGAGGGGATACCTCTGCCCATGCTGACTGATTGCCTGTTTGCCATCCTTTTTGGTGTTATCAGGTTTTTTATTTATTTATTGTTTTTTTTTGTTGCTTATTTGTGCCTAAAGTCTTGCATTTGGGTCCAACCTCTTGCACTGTTCCTGACATTCGGAGTAAAAGTGATTGTACCCCACAAATTCGTCTTATGCTGAATGTCACGTGACCACACTCAGAAAACAGGTTAGCATAATTTATTTATAGATAGATAGATATATATAATAATTAAGCCTAAAAATGACATATTGTTATCTTTGGTATCTCTTGAAGACCTCTTGACTAAAACTAAATACATTGCAGACACTTCACATTCCTACAGGTGCTTTGTCCCAGTCTTCTTCCATAGGACTTTGCCAGTTACCTGAACCAGAAGAAAGTGCTTCATCCTGTTTTGCCAAATGCGGAAGTTAATTATGCATAAACACTATTCTGCCTAGAAGCAGGATGTTGCAATTTATGACATACCTTGGATTATTCTCTAATGTGGTGGCCAAGCGTTCATAGCGTGTATACTGCTTACATATACAGGCGTGTGTGTGTAAATTAGGAAATTTGTGTTTGGTAGATTTTTTTCTTTGTTCTAACAATTTATCTTGGCAATAAATCTTATCGCTTACCATTGGAAAGCCTGTCTATTACCATATTAAAAGATGCTATGTTTGTAAGGAACATGCATTTGTGGGATGAGAAGCACAGCTGAATACATGAAAAATCTTCTCTGCTAATGCCATCTTATTTTCGCTATTGCCATTGACTCGTGTTTGGTGAATTGGATGATTGAAGTTTGAAGAAATAAGACATATTTACTCTAACAATTTATTAATTTAACAATCAGGAGCCTCAGTAGCATGTGGAAGAATCATACACAGCCACAACAACCCGGCAAATCCTCCTCATGTTGGTCACTGGCCTGGTCACAGATTGCTAAGAAATAAGCACAGCATTCTTCAATCACCATTTGTCAGCCAACGTGGTTCTGTTGGACACTGCTTTTTTCACCTTTTTTTCCCCTCTGCTCAGCCCAAGATGCTCCCACAAATGTTCAATGGAGTTCAAGTCAGGATGCATTATTCTGATTCCCACTGAGTTCTAGGCAGGACACGCCCTGCTGCAATATGAGTGGCTGCTGCATCCAGGCCAGAAGGGCAGTATGTGACTGCAATGTGGCAGCGTTATTATCAGAATCAGAATCATCTTTATTTGCCAAGTATGTCCAAAACACACAAGGAATTTGTCTCCGGTAGTTGGAGCCGCTCTAGTACAACAGACAGGCAATTTACAGAACACTTTGGAGACATAAAGACATTGACAAAAAACAATTGTACAAAAAGATGCAGAGTCCTCTAGCACTTAGAGCAGTTCGAATGACTAATATTGCAATAGTCCGGTGCAATGACCATTGTGCAAAGGGCACTGAGACTTCAAGGAGTGTATGCGGTTTAAAGTGACGAGTAGTGTGATAAACTGGGACAATGTTGGTTGTGCAAATGTTACAGATACTCCTCAATCAGGGTGCAAATGGAGCAGATGCTACTCTGGCATGAGTGGCCAGTATACGCAAATAGTGCAGCATGGGGAGACAACTACAGTGAGTGCACGAGTAATACATAATTGGCCCTACAGAAATGTGACAACGAACTCAAGTAAAAAAATTGCCAGCTTGTTGTAATGGAATTATAGGTTAGCTGTTTAAGAAGTTGATTGCAAGAGGGAAGAAGCTGTTGGAATGTCTACTAGTTCTAGTTTGCATTGATCGGTAGCGCCTACCTGAGGGAAGGTGACCGGGGTGCGGAGGGTCCGAGAGGATTTTGCACGCCCTTGTCTTAGTTCTGGCAGCGTGCAAGTCCTCAAGGGTTGGTAGGGGGGTACCGACAATCCTTTCAGCAGTTTTGATTGTCCATTGCAGTCGGAGTTTGTCCTTTTTTGTAGCAGCACCAAACCAGACTGTGATGGAAGAACACGGGACTGATTCGATGACCGCTGTGTAGAACTGTCTCAGCAGCTCCAGTGGCAGGCCGTGCTTTCTCAGAAGCCGCAGGAAGTACATCCTCTGCTGGGCCTTTTTTTGGACGGAGTTGATGTTGGTCGCCCACTTCAGGTCCTGAGAGATTGTAATTCCCAAGAACTTGAAGGTCTGTGGCGAAGGATGCCTCCTGAAGTCCACGATCATCTCTACAGTCTTGAGCTCCGCTTCCTGTCGATATGCAGACTCGTCACCATCCTTGATGAGGCCGATGACAGTGGTGTCATCTGCAAACTTCAGGAGTTTGACAGTCGGGTTCGCTGAGGTGTAGTCGTTCGTGTAGAGAGAGAAGAGCAGCGGAGAGAGGACACAACCTTGGGGCGCCCCAGTGCTGATGCTGCGTCTGGATGAGGTGGCCTCCCCCAGCCTGACCTGCTGTGCCCTCCCCGTCAGAAAGCTGTAAATCCACTGGCAGATGGCAGGTGAGACGCTGAGCTGGAGAAGCTTGGATGAAATGAGTTCAGGGATGATGGTGTTGAACGCTGAGCTGAAGTCCACAAACAGGATCCTCGTGTAGGTCCCTGCACTGTCAAGGTGTTCTAGGATGAAGTGCAGTCCCATGTTGACTGCATCATCCGCAGACCTGTTCGCTTGGTAGGCAAACTGCAGGGGGTCCAGCAGGGGACCTGTGACACTCTTGAGGTGGTCCAGCACGAGACGTTCAAAGGACTTCATGACCACAGATGTCAAAGCGACAGGCCTGTAGTCATTCAGACCCGAGATTGCAGGTTTCTTGGGGACTGGAATGATGGTGGAGCGTTTGAAACAGGATGGACTTCGCACATTTCTAGAGATCTATTGAAGATCTGAGTGAAGACTGGAGCGAGCTGGTCCGCGCAGACTTTGAGGCAGGATGGGGACACATGGTCCGGGCCTGCCGCTTTGTTAATCTTTTGTTGTTTGAAGATGCGTCTCACGTGTGATTGTGGTCGCGGGTGCGGCCGGGTGGGTGAGTGGTGTGAAACTGTCCTTTTCAAATCTGCAGTAGAAGGTATTCAAGTCGTTGGCTAGTGTGCTATTGTTCTCAGCTTGGGGGGGATCGTCGCTTGTAATTAGTCAGCGATTGGAATGCATGCCAGACTGATTTAGAGTCGTTTGCGCTAAACTGATTTTCCAACTTTGCTGCATAGATCCTCTTTGCAATGTTAATTTCTTTAGTCAGCTGGTTTCTTGCTCGATTATACAGGGCCCTGTCCCCGCTTTGATATGCGTCCTCCTTAGCTTGGGGAAGCTGCTTAAGTTTAGCAGTGAACCACGGCTTGTTGTTGTTGAATGTGCGAAATGATTTTGTTGGTACACAAACCTCTTCACAGAAACTGATATAGGATGTGACAGTGTCCGTATATTCATCCAGGCTGCCAGCTGAATTTTCAAAGACACTCCAGTCTGTGCAGTCTAAACAGCTTTGAAGTTCCATCTTTGCTTCATTGGTCCACTTTTTCACTGTTTTCACTGTAGGCTTCGCGCATTTAAGTTCTTGCCTGTACGTCGGTATTAAGTGAATTAAGCAGTGATCAGACGAGCCCAGGGCTGCACGAGGTATAGCACGGTATGCGTTTTTTACCGTAGTGTAGCAGTGGTCTAAAGTATTATTTTCCCTGGTAGGACAGTCGATGTGCTGCTTGTATTTCGCAGTTGAGTTTAGCTTTGTTAAAGTCCCCGAGAATAATGAGGGGTGAGTCCGGGTGTTTTTTTTCAATTTCGTTGACTTGTTCGGCGAGCGTTAGCAGTGCGGCGTTCGTGTTAGCTTGAGGCGGTATGTAGACTCCAGCCAGTATGAACGATGCAAACTCACGTGGCGAGTAGAATGGTTTACAGTTTAAAAATAGCGACTCCAAATGCGGGCTGCAGTATGTGCTGAGCTCCGTGACGTCCGTACACCATTTTTCGTTGATATAGAGGCATATCCCGCCGCCCTTTGTTTTCCCCGATGATTCCATGTCGTGGTCCGCTCGATGAATGTGGAAGCTGGAAAGCATGACGGCACCATCGGGTACAGCGTCGCAAAGCCAGGTCTCCGTGAAGCACATGGCCGCGGAACATCCGAAGTCTTTACTGGTCTTTAACAGAAGATGAAGCTCGTCCATTTTGTTGGGTAGGGAGCGTACATTCGCGAGGTGGATCGACGGGAACGCCAATCTGTGTCCTCTCTTGCGGAGTTTCACCTGAATGCCGGCCCGTTTCCCTCTGTGGCGCCGCTTCCGTCTCCATGCGCCGAAAACCGCGGACGCCGCTCCGGTGAGTAACTCGGGGAAAAAACTGAGCGGATTTGGGAAAGTTGGTGACAGAAAGTCCGGAGTAGCCTCCTTGATGGTTAGCAGGTCTCCCCTTGTGTAAGTGAGTCGTGTAAGGTCTCCAAAGATGGACGAAAAACACAAAAACAAAAACAATACTAGAGAGCGCGTTACCGAGGCGACCACACTGGTAGGCGCCATCTTGGTTTTTCTAGATTGCCATGCAATGATGACAAGCCTAGTTTTTCCAGTGTCTCCACCAAAAGATGTTTCTCTATCGGTGAAGCAATCAGAATAACGTTCTCCGTGTTATATCCACTCTTTGACCCTACAATCCAACTGCTGTAGGCAGAATCTGGACTCATCGCTGAACTGAATTCATCCACCTTCAGGTTCCAGTGCATATATTGCCAAAACCATTGCAAACGGGCCTGACAGTGTAGTGGCAGCCCTCTGGGACCGTAACTTGACTATGTGTAATCTGTTCCAGATTGTCTGTACAGAGAGCCGTCAGCCATGTCTTCCTGCAAATCCTGACTGCAAATCTGTGGAAGACAGCCTACAGTAGCTCAGGGCTGACAGGGTGAGGAAATAGTCTTATTTGGCTGTCATCTTGCAGGCTGTTGTCCACTTTGTGGCCTGTCTGATATCACCTATGGAGTTTGGCCTTCAATTTAGAGATTGTACTACTTGGGCTCATTCCAAACAATGTTGCAACTTGCCTTTGCAGAACACCAGTGTAACGGACACGCCATTAACCAGATGGCACCCAGCAACCCCAATCTCGTGCTGTTAAGCATACTTGCCTCGGCTGCCCCGCTGAGCATGTGTCCACAGGACATGTAAGGAAAGCCTGGTCCACTTATCAAAAGAAGAAGCACGAGAGACTTAACTTCTCACACGGAGGCTAAATGAATTACCAGCCAGTCCGAAGGAGCTCATCAAAGCAGAGACAGGGACAACTGGTTTCTCACTCGGACGCTAAGTTAATTAACTTTCACCCCCAGCCAGCCTGAAGAGTCTCACCAACAAAGACTTCTTTTTTTGGGACACTGTCTTGATAACTAAGAAGGTGAAAAACCCGTTGATTGGTGGTTCCCCATGAAGCCACATTGACATACTCGTGATTGTATTTCTGCAAATTTGAATGTCTGATGTCAAATCTGTTTGTCAACTGAACCGGATGAGATGTTTCACCCAACACAACACAAATACCCATTCACCCCCTTTTCGGCTGGGTATAAAGGCCGGAGCCCCCCCCCCTTTGTGGAGAGCACTCGTTCGACCAACTTGCCGAAGACTGGCTCAGCCAGGAAGCCCCACCTCTCACCACGAGGAGCTGAGGACACATCAGACCCTTCCCCACCGCAGGGCACCCTCCCAGCCCCTGAGCTACTCTTGCGGGTGCCAAGGCAGTTCAGGGGCAAGTTGTGTTGGGAAGGAAGCAGGCGTCGCACGTCTGCTACGAGTGTCTAGCGAACAGCGACACCCAGGCTCCAGCTGCTCAGCCTTGGAACTCTTTTCCCTGCTATTCTTTTTTCCTTACTCCTTTTTCCGCCAAATCCACCTGTTGCCCGTGCGGACCAGACCGGCCTCGGGAGATCGACCAGCCTGCCTAAATTGTGTTCCACGCACGTAAATTCAATTTGGGAACTCCTAAAGTACAGATTAGTGCATATTTGGGTTTAAATTAACAAAAACAGGAACTTCCAGCTCTATGCATTGTCACCCCATGCTCATTTCCACCCTTCACAAATCAGTCTCAATGTCCGTCTTTCCTTTGTTTTGCTTTTCCTTGCATCGTTCCCCTGTAGTTGTAATTAAATTTTCTATAAAAAATCATTACCTGTATCATTTGTGTGTGTTTGGGTTCGACAAAAAAACTCTGGTTATCGAGAACTCTTATCTAATTCCCGTAGCAACCTTTATATTACGAGACATAGAGGTTTTCGTCACTTTGTCCTGACGTTTTACACATCGAAAAAGAGACGTGGTGCCCCTTTTTGACATAAAATAATTTGGGTTTAACGCTGAAATTTCAAATCACGCAAAACCGGAAGTAACACAGGTGTTGCTTCCGGCTTATTTTTTTCTCCTAAATTAATTACATTTTTATCTAAACCAATATACACTACACCAGCTTGAAGTTACTCTATAGCGCACAGACCCTATCCAGATCAGTCAAATGTGGCACGCCGATACTCAACTCTGCTGCTCAAACTCAAATTTCCTTACTTTTTGTGCCATGTTTATATATAATTATGCATATTTTTGTAAATGTCTTTTTATTTGTTTAAATGAATGAATGGCAGGATGACTGGATTGGGTGACGAATGAAGCAGTGGATGGTAGGATGGAAAGAGTGTACCATATGCAGGAATGTTAGCAGTCTTTTCTCCCCCAACAGTTAGCCAACTGCTCTGCCTGAGAGTAACATATGTGGCCCAACAACCAACCTGCGGCAAAACGCTAGGAAACAAGAACCTCCACTGAGAACAAATATGGACAGGATGGATGGTTTCAAAGATGGATGGGTTGTAAATTCAAGTTAAGAGTTGAGGCCTGACCTGTTTTATTTATTGGACATTACATAAGGGGGACAAAATATTGTTATGGCAATGTGTCATAATGTAATCTGATACAATATTCATGCACCAGCATTATATATAAAGTAGGTGCTATCGGATGCAAACCCATGCATGTGCACTTTATGACACACTGCTTCTGCAAAAATGTTTTACATCATGTTTGTAACTGTAATAATTTCTAACTTATTAAACACTTTTGGGTGAATTTCTTTATCTTGAGCTATATTTTTTTTATGGTAGAAATGTTTTTTGTATTTAATTATTTTATTCCTTCCATTTTTCTGTTGCTACTTTTCAAACAATATATACTGTGTGTTAAAGTGTTTTTGTCTTGCTGCACTAAGGGGTAACAGTGTGAAAACTATAAGCACCACCGACTTCTGTGAACCTTTACACCTTAGCAATAGGCCCTATTTCCTTGCCAGATGACCTCATTGTCCATCTGTTGATGGCCTACTCATGGAGCTCTTTAAATGCCAACACAAAGGTGTAAATTCTTGCCAAGTCAGTACAAGCTCCCTGGACATTAAATACTAGCCTCTCCCCAGTGGCTTTACTAATTTAACTTTACTGAGTGCCTATGCACATCGTTTTACTCCTGTGTTGTATGCTACTTTGGTCAGGTGGGTAGGAAAAAACAAATGGTACTCAGATCTTCAAGAGTAAAAAAATATATATTTTATTTTTTCCCTCGAGCAGCGACAATTGTCAAGATAAAATTGGCGAAACTGCCTGCAAATGTGCAAATGGAGGAAAGGAGTTATTTTGTAACCATTGGAAGTGCTCAATCTCATCGAATCCCAATGACCTATGGGGTCCCTCAAGGTTCAGTGCTTGGGGCCCTCCTGTTCAGCCTGTATATACTACCCTTGGGTCAAATTCACACAGTTATATCTAGCAGTGTCTCCAGATGACTGCAGTTCAATTGAGGTGTTGTGTCACTGTCTAAAACAGATAAATATCTAAATGAGCCAAAATTTTCTTCAATTAAACCACAACAAAACTGAGATAATTGTTTTCGGCAATAAAGAAAAGAGAATTGCTGTTAGTAAATACCTGGAGTCCCTCTCTTTAAAAACCAAAGACCAAGTCCGAAACCTTAGTGTTCTGATAGATTCCGACCTGACTTTCAACAGTCATATTAAATCAATTACTAAAACTGCCTTCTACCATCTGAAGACCATATCCAGAGTGAAGGCTTGCATGTGTCAAGCAGACCAGGAGAAGCTCATCCATGCTTTTATCTCAAGTAGACTTGACTATTGTAATGGTCTTCTGACTGGACTCCATTAAAAGAGCATTAAACAGCTGCAGCTCATTCAAAATGCTGCAGCTCGGGTTCTGACCAGAACAAAGAGGTCAGAGCATATTACTCCAATTCTAAAGTCTTTACACTGGCTTCCAATGAGCTTTAGAATAGATTTTAAAGTTCTGCTAATGGTCTATAAATCACAAAACGGTTTAGGTCCTGAATATATGAATGAAATGCTAATGGAATATAAACCCAGTTGGGCTCTGAGATCGACAGACTCAGGTCAAATAGTGGAGCACAGAATCCAAAGCAAACATGGTGGAGCAGCATTTAGCTATTATGCTGCACACAAATGGAATAAGTTGTCAACAGAAGTGACGTCAGCCCCAAGTGTGCATGTTTTTAAGTCCAGGTTAAAAACTTTTCTTTTTTCCCATGCTTTTTAGAGCATTTCCACTTTTAAATGATACTTCTTGCACTGTATGCTGCTTTAATTGTATGTTTATAAGCTGTTTTTTTCTCTTTGTTTTTAAATGCTTTTAATCATGTAAAGCACATTGAGTTACCTTTTGTATGAAATGCGCTTCATCTATAAATTTGCTTTGTTTTGCTTTGCTTTACAAAAATCGTGGTTAGGTTTGGATTCACACCATTAGAGTAGTGTTATTATAATAAGATATGCTGGTATTATTTTCCCCTGTCATGTTGCGAAATGTGGTAACCAAAATATTAGAAACATCACTCAGTACATTACAGTGCAGTTTATATAATTGCATGGAAACAACAATAATAAATAATCATAAAGCTGTGTCTCACATTTTTTTGATCAAGCTCTTTTTAGAACTTTAATAGATGCATTGAGGAAGCACCTAATGTTGATGCTGGAGAGTATACTGTCTACCTGGACAATGTTAAAAAGGCGGGCTGAAACATGAAAACAGGCAGAAGAATATTGTTGGTAAGGAGATCCAATTGCAGTCATGGAGTAATTAAGAGCAACACACAAACAGACAGGCTTACACAGTCATGTGACTTGCTTAGGGGCACTCAGTAGGTCAGCCAGTCTAGCAGTGTAAACAAAATGGACACACACGCACACACAGTTAAATTGGCACATGCACTCCCAACACATACTGTGCATACTGTACACACAGAAACGCTAGCAAGATGACTGCTTGGGCGCAGAACTGTAGGGCACTCACAAACTAAGAGACAAAAATATGTATTCTGACACAAATAGTTCACTCTTCCCTTTGTGTGCTCACACCAAAATATGTCAAAATGATTGTACATTCACATGCACATATATTAGTAGACTCAAAAAATGCCCTTTACTACACCAGTACTGAAATATGCATGTGAATTTAAAAAAAATTTTTGGGGAAATCTTTTTGAGTGAGGTGAAGTGAAAGCACATCAGGGTCATTTAAATGGCACAAAAGATTGTAAGCTGGCCTCTCCCATCCTTGGAAGAACTGCACCGATCCTGCTGTCTAAAGAAAACGCAAACCATTGGTAAAGAAACTTCCCACCGTGGTCACTCCCTCTTTGAACTGACTCACCACTCAGTCACATAGAAGAAGAAGAATCACCTTTTATTGTCCTGAACATGCATCTATATATATATATATATATATATATAAATATATAAAACAATTTGCATTTCTTTGCATTAAAACCATGGTAAAAGCACCAACATATCTGGCCCGCATGACACCAAATTAGGCTGTATGTGACCTCTGAACTACAGTGAGTTTGACACCTCTGAACAACTATTTGCTGAAAAACCCCTTTTATTATAATACAGATCAATATATTTTTGTGCTTGTTCTGTAACGCCCTAAGATAACAAAAACTAATAACTAAATAAATGATTAAAACGATAAATACATATAGACTATATATACTGTTTATACAGTATAAATAAACTTACAAGGCTACTTAGTAGCCTTTCCTCTTATGTTTCTTTGAATTATGTAGCACAATAGATACTGATCCATATTATTCATAAAGAGCTGATAAATGAATAATAAGAAATATTAATAATTATGAATAAATAAGTTTCATTTGCATGATGTCCTGTGTCTAGGCTACAGCTCAATTCAGGATTACTATAAGTAATGTGTTATTCAAGTTACAAGGTAAAAGCTCTAACTAAAATGAGTTCATATTAGCTCAGTTGAATTGTTCTCTGTTTTCTACAGTAACGTTCACCTTGTTAGCGAGGCTTAACAGCCGAACTTTAGACACGCTGTCATTCATCCTTTTTTTTCTGTATTGTCATTGGGTAATGTTGAATTCATCCAATGTGAGTTATTTTGCGATCAAGGGGCGGGACTTATTTCAATTGACTCTACTTTGTCGCAGGGGATGGAACGCAAGAATGCTCGAGCACATGCCGGAGGGAAGCAGTCTCACCGAACCGTTTTGAGCTTTTTTGTACATTCTATAAGAGTAAACAACCCGTTTTCGCTGGATATTTATATACACTGGATGCACAAGAGGTAATTACATCTGTCTGGCTATGTTTAACAAACAACGACGGTCCGTTTTGTTCCAATTTGCATTGTAGCTAATCGCAATTAGTGATTAGCTTAACCAGAACAGTGATGTTGGCTAGCTGTGGCTGCTAATATTGGATGTTGGCTAGCTGTGGCTGCTAATATTAACGTGAGTTGAGAGACAATTTCCTGCTAGTTCTAAATGAAATAGTACATGGACTTGAATCTCAGTACTGTCCTGCTAATTCAGGAGCAGTCGTGGTAAATTGTGAGCAGTCCGGAAACCACTCTGCCGGAGTCTGGAGAGCCCGTTTCTCTGCTACTGGTTTGGTCTGAAGGCTGATTCTTCGCGCCGTTTCGAATTCTCCGTTCATGCTGCTGTCTCTTTTATTTATCTTTTATTTTCCTCTCTTATTTGGTACTCTTTCCTCCATTCTCTTACTTCCTACATACCCACCACTCTCTCTCACCGGGACCTATGAGTACTCAATCCATAAAATTTGTGCACGAAAAACATCAGGCCTGCAACATGCGTTGGACTGTGGTATTAGTAACTTCTGAGTGAGTGACTGTGGGCCCACATTTCTTTGTTTATTTGGTGCTTGGTGTTCGATGGCATAATCACAGTTGACCGTTTACTGTTTTGGAAGCTATACCTTTGTTAATTTTGTGAATTGGGTGTATTAAGAATATTTTTTTTACAGTCTACAATGTTTTTCCTATATACTGCGGCATTGTACATATTAGTTTCTGAAATATTAGTAAATATTTTTTGTGTTTAAATTTAATTCATGTCATAGATATAGAATCACAGCATAGATAATTAATAAGGGTTTAAAAAGCATATGCATATTTAAAAAAAAGTGTAAAAGGAAGCTACTCCAAATACTTCCACAGTTAATGGCGGCACCGTCAAGAGTAATTAAAAATTAACCATTAAATGTTCATCGATTCAGGTAAGAGCGCTACCTAGTTAAAGCAGAACCCAGGCCCCGCCCAAAGTGGGAGGGTGCTACAATATATGACCTTATTATGGCCTTATCGTAAGAAGTTTTACAGTACTGTACACTGTATCCAGCGATGACAAGATGACTCAGTATAGGCAGATGAAAACGCATATCTTACGCCAAGTGACGTGGAACACAATGCTACACTATACCCTGTGGGAATTAAATGTTTTATTTTTAATTTCATCTTCTGTAACCCCGACTGAGAATTCTCTCTGTGTATTCAGCAAACGCTATTTCCATTGCCTCTTGCTTATGAAATGGAATTTTTATTTACTGATGTTGGAGCAGGAAATGGGAACTGTAAAGGTCAATTGATTCATTGTTATCCAATGCTCTAATCTGTTTCTTGAAGCCATCTCTCTAGAATGGCTCACTGGGTTCTGCACTGTTTAATATCCAAGCAGATATTGACAGGTTCATAATCATGCGATTCTTTTTTTGTCAACTGCTCTACATTCCATACTGTATATATTAGGCTTTAAACGATCAGGATTTTTGGGGCCGATCATCGATCAGCAAATTTTAAAAAAACGATAACCGATCACTGATCCAATGGAGGAATGCGTCTATTTAAATGACCTGTTCATTTTCTGTATATACTTGTGTACTTAATTGCTCCCAAAATTTTATTTACAATAAAGAATGTATCTTTGTTCCTCTATTTATGCCAGTGAGGCATAGTGACAGACAGACCAAATGAATGGTCTTCTATTAGATGGCAGGAAGTAAATACAGTAATTAATGTATCCACGTTTTGTGACATTTTTATTTGTTGGTGTGCCGTGAGATTTTTCAATTGTAAAATATGTTCCTTGGCTCAATAAAGGTTGGAAATCACTGCTCTAGTCAGATCGTGTATTCTCATCAATCAGGTCAAACCAATATTACATGACAGAAATAATGGGTGCTAACTTACTGTAATTAAATTACTTTATTTTTAATTAAATTACTTCACTCACATCGAAACTTTACAGCATGATTCGATAGAACAGCGGCATGTTTACGTCCCACCGTTTGTGCTAGCAGCAGCTTGCTAGGCTACATAACATTTTATTGCCTTGTGTGCTGTATCATATTAAAAGTACGTGAACATACCTTAAGCAAGCCTTAAACAAACGTCCTCTCCTGTCCTGAGCACCGGTGACCACCAACACACGTTTTTCCCCATCTTGTCCTTAGTCGTCGCAATTCACGCTTGTTGTTGTCGCCACAGTAACGGGTGTATCTGGTCGCATTTGAGTTGACAAGATAAAGCCCAATGATCGTAAAAAACGGGATGTGGTGGTATCAGAATACAAGATTTTATTTCAGTAGTCTGGCAGTGCAATCGTCAAAGAGCAAAAATTTGTCTTGGACTTTGATCCGGGCATTAGGTGTTGTCTGTCTCAGACGTGTTGTCTGTTCCATACCACCGATATGTTTTTTTTTTAATAACTTTATTGGCCGTCAGATATTTCCAATACTGCGTCAAAAGACACACGACAAGGCTAAGAATAAACTAGCTTATGCCGATAAGCATAAAATGCTAAATATCGTCCGATATTGATCAGCCCGATAAAATCGGTGTAAAGTCTAGTATATATGCGATCACGTAATGGAATTACTAAAATATTGATGAGGTTCATGATTCTGGATCACTTCTCTTTTCTCTCTCTCGTTTTATCGAGCTTTAATTTTAGCATTACAGACTAACACTAAACCAAATTTTATCATTGTACAATGACAATGGAGTCTGCATATGATTTATACTGCACTTTGCATGATTAAGGATTATGCATGTCATAAACTGAGTACCTTCCGATATTTTCAGCTAGGTGCATCAAGTAATTTTATATACTCACGGTCAACACCAGAGCCTCAAATAAAGTGAAATGTAATAATCAAACATTCTAATTACACCATGTGTTTCAATCCATTTACCCTTGGACAGACGCAGGCGGGCCCAGATATACAGGCACACTAAGCAAACTAAGAAACACACAAGCAAGCCCAACCACTGAATACACAATGGGCCTCATTCACTAACTGTGCCCTCATTCACTAACTGTGCGTACGCACAGATTTGTACTTACATCGTGTGTACGCACAAATCTGTGATTCATCAATATGTTCATGTGTTTTTGTTTGTACTCTATGAACAAATTTAGAACCTCCTCAAACCATGCGTAGACACAAATGCTGCAGAATCAGCTTTCGAAAAAGACATCAAACATCTTTTACCCAAGATGCACAATGTATTGGAACTACAGTCATATAAACAATAATAATCACTTTAGCAATAATAACTCAAAGCACAAATTTGCTACTTGGTTGACTGTCCGAAAAGGACGCTTCTCATCACTTTTACGCTCGTTCCGGTCAAGTGTTTGTAATGTACAGTATATGTGCATTTATGTGTGCATTTATATTTTATGTGTGTGTGTTCCCGCTGCAGCTGGGTGCGTGCAGTCCAACGTTGTCACTCAGCAAGGAAGTGTGATCAGACACCTCACATTGTCTAGTTTACTAAGGCTTCAATATTATTTCTAATCCCTATGATAATCTCATTTATATATTTTTCTGGGAATCTACATGTGCAAATGTGATGTAAATTGATCAATTCACACCACGCTGGTGTGGTTGAATTGTGATGTACCGTATTTGCACGACCATAAGGCGCACTTAAAAGTGTGGATGTTCTCTGCTTCCCACGACAGTTTTTTTTCTGTTTTCCGTTTCACATGCAGTCTTAATGTGGAATTTTATAAATGTAAATTCTGCATCTTTGCTATAAACGTCATACAGGAGGACCTGAAACACGGTTCCACCGTGTTCAGCCTGAACAATAAGATCCCAAGCCTGAAGAAAGGCATTTTTTTAAAAGGCACAATAATGACAATGATTAACTGAGAAAAGACAAAATCACATCTGTGCACAAGTGGAGTTCAGTAATGTATCAGTAAAACAAGAACAAAACTATCGCATTTTCACGATCATAAGGTGCACTTAAAAGTCTTAAATTTTCTCCAAAATGGACAGGGTGCCTTATAATGCGGCGCGCCTTATGTGTGCACCGAGTTCTAAAATCTGTAAATGTTGTTGTGTGACTTCGATGAGCGCTCCGCTTGACTGAGTGGGAGCATTTCCTGCCGACACGCTGCTTATACAGAAGAAAAGCGGATGTGGCTGAGGACAGCATGCGGACGTAAAGGGGGAAGGGTGCACGTGAAGGAGGCACACACCCAGTAGGTATATAGCACCGGTATGTGCATTGTGCAAAACAACATCGGTTTGGCTAAGGACCCCTGAAAATGGCACCTATGAAGAGACACGCTTATGAAGCACAATTTAACCTGCAAGCTGTCAGTTACACGAAGGAACATGGGAATCGTGCAGCCGTGGAAGAATTCAAGATAAACGAATCCATGGTTCGCAAGTGGAGGAAGCAGGAAAACGAGCTTCGCCAAGTCAAGAAGACGAAGCTGAATTTCTGCGGAAACAAGGCGAGGTGGCCCGAGTTGGAAGACCAACTCGAGCAATGGATTAATGATCAGAGAACAGCCGGGAGAAGCGTCTCTACAGTCACCATTTGACTGAGGGCAATAACGCTTGCGGAAGAAATGAAAATCGCACATTTTCGAGGAAGTCTGTCTTGGTGCTTTCGTTTTATGAAACAGCGCCATCTATCCATCCGGGCAAGGACTACCGTGGCGCAGCAACTTTCGGCGGGTTACAAGGAAAAGATGGCCATCTTCCGCTCCTACTGCAGTAAAAAGATTGCCGAGAAACACATCGTCCAATCACATCACCAACATGGACGAGGTGCCGCTCACTTTCAACATCCCGGTAAACCAAACTGTAGAAAAGGGGACCACCACGGTAGTGATACGCACAACGGGGCACGAGAAGTCGGCTTTTACTGTTGTGCTTGGTTGCCATGGTAATGGACAGAAACTGCCACCAATGGTGATTTTTAAGAGGAAGACGCTGCCTAAAGAAACGTTTCCAGCCGAAGTCATCGTTAAGGCCAATCAAAAGTGCTGGATGGATGAGGAGGAAAATTAGAGAGTGGCTGAGTGAGGTGTATGTAAAGAGACCGGATGTTTTTTTCCACGCGTCATCATCCCTGTTGATCTGTGACTCCAAGCGCGCCCATCTCACAGCCGCTGGGAAAAACCAAGTCCAGCAAATGAACTCGGAGCTTGCCATCAGGAGGCTTGACGAAGAAACTCCAACCACTAGACATCGGTGTAAACAGGGCGTTCAAAGTGAAGTTGCGAGCGGCGTGGGAGCGATGGATGACAGATGGCGAACACAGCTTTACTAAGACTGGGAGGCAGCGCCGGGCGAGTTACGCCACCATATGTGAATGGATTGTGGATGCCTGGGCTAAGGTATCTGCTTTGACTGTTGTCCGAGCTTTCGCGAACGCCGGCATCATTGCTGAACAGCCCCACGGCAACGAGACTGACTCCGACAATGACGAGAGGGAACCCGGCGTGTTTGTTGGAGAACTTGCCCAGCTGTTCATTTCGGATACAGAAGATGAGGACTTTGATGGATTTGTGGATGAGGATTAATAAAAAAATAACGCGAGTACATTGTTAAATACTTCAATAAAGTACAACCGAACTCAGTTTTGCTCCCGCTGCCTTTTTAAAAACATTGTTTTAGCATGCATGCATGCATGCTAGCGTATGTTTTACCATGCCTGCGCCTAATAATACGGTGCATTTATGTATGTTTTAAATACAGAAATAGACCCCGGAACTGAGACTGCGCCTTTTAATACGGTGCGCCCTATGCTCGTGAAAATACGGTACTCTGGTTGTGATATGGCTCATAAATGAGTATTTTCTGTCACTTCCAATGCTAGTGTCATGACTTTCATCAACAACAAATGGCTCGTTGTATTTTAATTCTCGGCTCTTAAATATAGGTCGTTATGTTTTGTGCCACATTCTTTAATTTAACTTTTGAATTCATTAAAAATTATTAACATGATTATTAGGCTATACGTTGTCGGTTTCTGTGTTTAGCAAGCTTTCCGATGATACCAACTTTTTGAATACAGGATAAAGATTAAGAAAAAGTTTTGAATCAGCCATCTCTTGTGACTTAAACCTCCCGCATTGGCTGAGATGCGTCAAACTGACGTCTTTCTATAGGGGAATACGGATGCGGTTTATGCAGATTGCAGGTCGCGTGCATTTTGCATTTTTGTGTAATTCTTGCAAGAAATCTGTTAGGCTGTGTAGCAGTGAGATAAATGTGTGACAGCCCAATAAAGACAAGACAAGTAAACTGCAGGAACAAAATAATGTGTTAGCAGTGACCTTTTTCTGTTTCACCGGCAAATCCTCAAAATTGGAACTTCTCCAGAGAGTGAAACGATGAATGATTTAGGAAGACTTGTGATCTCTATTTGGCAGCATTCAGTCTGCCGCCAGGGCACAACACAGTTGGGCCAAGATCTCCCTGTCTGTTCCCCACCTAATATCTGTTGTTTTCAAGTTTTCTAATTTAATGGGTACGTTTTTCATGTTGATGATAGCTTGCCAGCTATCTGGGATTTGAGAGAAGAAAATACTGCTGTTTCTTTGCAAAAACATTACTGCAGGCCAAACAGATAGGAGAGCTAAATTTGTGACAAAGGAGTGCTGGCCAGTGATTGGTATTTAAGGAACATTAAAGTGTGGTTAAATGGTGTTTAAAAAAAAGATGTCATTTTATCGGAATCAAATGGCTGTAGCTCATTTGTAGGACATGCGCTTTGGAATCGGCGGGTCACTTTTCCAGTCCTGCTGTTGACAAATGTAAAATGGCAACTAGTTGTCTGAGAGATGCTAGTCTGCCTCCCAACTAATCTCCAGATGCCCTTGAGCAAGGCACAGACCCCACCCACTGAGCACTTTTTGTGTGCTTCTTACACCTTGACATCTTTCCTTGCATGTCAGCTTGTGTGTTATCTGGTGCAACACAAATATACAGCAGAGTGTGAGTTGAATTTATGATGTGTCATATATCAAAAATGTGATCAATATGAGATAATTCCTCTCAAATCTGTGGAGCATTTGTTTTATCATTATGCCAAGCTAGTCCTGTTTTTGTTAACACTCACCTCCATCATCGGTGTTATGAGACAAATCTAAGTATCCACTAACTGATCATGACTGTATGAGCATTTAACAGAGTTGTGCGATGATGTAAATCTCCACTTGAATGAACAATATTGCTTTGGTAGCCAGAGTGAAGAAGCCAGTTTGCAAACAAAAGCATGCATAATGTTCAGCGATTCCCCCAGTAGCCCTAAAAAGAACAACAAAGGATTAGATCAATAAATCACCAGACTTAACCGATCAATTGTTTTAACAGCAATACAATGAAAACAACACAAACTAATATTTGTAAAATGTTCATATCTGGGTGAATGTAATTTAATCAGTATACTCCAAATGAATGTATTACGGTCACTGAGGGTGCAGCGGTCCACTCGTCGGACTTCCATGCAGGCAGCATGGGGGCAGTTCCACCTCAGTGATGTTTTGAATACGAATATGGAAGGATGTCTGGCTCTTTATGTGCCCTCAGATTGACAGTACCTTGTGTTGTCTGGTTTCGTCCGAGGTCAGCTAGGCTAAGATCCATGACCCACAACATGAAAAGTGGTATACAAACTGGATGAATGGATGGATCGATGGATTTAAGGCATTTTGAAAAAAGGGGTCTTCCTCGTGAAAAGCATATGCAAGCATACTGACACCACATTAAAATGTATATTTCACACCAATGTATCAGATTTTGAGAGAAGCTCTGCATTTTAAGTTTGGCAAAGTGCTAACTCTGGAATGTCAAATCAAAGTGCAAAACGATGATTTACTCCCCCCAAAATAAGAGTTGGTGCTTTTAGGGGTGTTCTGCTTGCAGTGTGCATCAGCCGAATGTTATCTGTTTTATTTATATGATTCTATTTTCATCTGTGGTTAAGGTGAACTGGAGTGCTAAGTAGTGCCTTGTTTTGGGAGCACAAGGCTGTCACTTCAGGCAAATTCAATGCAGTTTTCTTGTTACCTGACATGAAAGTCAGATAACATCCATCCATCCATCCATTTTCTTAGCCGCTTCTCCTCACTAGGGTCGCGGGCGTGCTGGAGCCTATCCCAGCTGTCATCGGGCAGGAGGCGGGGTACACCCTGAACTGGTTGCCAGCCAATTGCAGGGCACATAGGAACAAACAACCATTCGCCCTCACAGTCATGCCTACGGGCAATTTAGAGTCTCCAATTCATGCATGTTTTTGGGATGTGGGAGGAAACCGGAGTGCCCGGAGAAAACCCACGCAGGCACGGGGAGAACATGCAAACTCCACACAGGCGGGGCCGTGGATTGAACCCCGGTCCTCAGAACTGTGAGGCAGATGCTCTAACCAGTCGTCCACCGTGCCGCCACATACACTGTCCCAATTTTGTCAAATAATCTGATAACTAGTACATCTGAATATTTGTATTCTATTTAAAATCACTATGGATTCAGAAACCTGTCATGGACTTGAATACTACTTGAAAAGACAACTCTGAAATTATTGAAAATAACCATTCCCGGTGTGGAATGTCTCAAATGAGGACAGGCCTCTTTTGTAGTGTGACACACAAACACTTGCAGCAACACACGCACACTCTGCATAAACACAGCTGGGTAATTGTGATTAACTGAAGTGGGCTGCTAAAACATAACACTTGTGTCACACGCACATGCTCAGACTGATATGAGAACAAGATTATAAGGGACTGTTAAAACAGCCGCATGATTTTACATTATATTGGATGGGTCTGTATAACTATCTGTGTAGCTCCAGCATATCAATTTCCCACTAAAACACACTGCTGCCGCAGGATGCGCAATGTGACGCCACACAATCGAATGAGTGAGCTGCATACACGTGATTGGACTTGAGCTCTTGACGGGCTTTGCCCTTATTGTGTCCCCGCTGATGGCACGATACCTGTGTGAGCTAGTTTTATAAGCAGGTAGCCATAGCGACGTAACCTTTCCTAAAGTGAATGAAAACTACACTAATTAGTTGCTAACCTTTATGTAACCAACACCACACACTCAAGAGGGCTCAGCATCATCACCAGACTTCATACTAAATCTGGCCCAACCAGATTTTAATAATCCCCTCTACAGGATCACAATTTAATCAAATCCTGACTGTCAGGTTACAGTTATAGTTCTTACCAGATTAAGCATTTTTATTATATTTGTTTTTAATTTTTAGTGTTGAGAGGTTAGATCCATGCAGGTTGACTTTGACTGACCCAGGCGGAAGAAGTACCTTTGTGTTTACACAGCAATGCAACATTGGTTCACCAGACAGACATAATTAGAAATATAAGCTGTCATGTGGAAATTGATTCATTTAATTGCCACTGACTGAATGATTTTAATTCAACTCACAAATTACGAGGCATGAAATGCACACAGAAGAATGGAAGCTAGTTTTTAAATGATTTGGCTGGCATTTGAACATAATATATTAATAATTTTGTTTGTCCGCAGGCTGAACGTTTTTGTATCACCCATATTGCCCCAGTTTCGAAGCGCTTGGACTTATCTGCTATTTACATGCACTGAATTTGCAGGATAATAACCAAAATCCAAGGATGAGGTCAAACTCAGATGAGCCGCTTCTATACATGGCTATGTGGCAAACACACACCAGCAAAAAGACAAACATAGATATCTGCAATAAACTTGGCTTTCTTGATATGAATATAAAATTCAAAACAATATAAGATTGATCACCAGTGCTGCACCTGTTAAATCATGACAACACATGTTCCTAATGAGCTTCTATATAGTTGGATGCATACAGTGGGTACGGAAAGTATTCAGACCCCCATAAAATTGTCACTGTCTATTATATTTCAGCCATTTGCTAAAATTATTTAAGTTCATTTTTTCCTCATTAATGTATACACAGCACCCCATATTGACAGAAAAAAACTGAATTTTCAGGTCTCTCCAGAGATGCTCAATTGGGTTTAAGTCAGGCTCTGGCTAGGCCAGTCAAGAACAGTCACGGTGTTGTTCTGAAGCCACTCCTTCGTTATTTTAGCGATGTGCTTAGGATCATTGTCTTGTTGGAAGGTCAACCTTCGTCCCAGTCTGAGGTCCTGAGCACTCTGGAGAAGGTTTTCGTCCAGGATATCCCTGTACTTGGCCACATTCATCTTTCCTTCAATTGCAACCAGTCATCAAAAAACACAGCATGATGCTGCCGCCACCATGCTTCACTGTTGGGACTGTATTGGACAGGTGATGAGCAGTGCCTGGTTTTCTCCACACATACCGCTTAGAATTAAGGCCATAAAGTTCTATCTTGGTCTCATCAGACCAGAGAATCTTACAACCCCAATTCCAATGAAGTTGGGACGTTATGTTAAACAAATAAAAACAGAATACAATGATTTGCAAATCATGTTCAACTTATATTTAATTGAATACACTACAACGACACGATAGTTAATGTTCAAACCGATATACTTTATTGTTTCTAGCAAATAATCATTAACTTAGGATTTTATGGCTGCAACACGCTCCAAAAACGCTGGGACAGGTGGCAAAAAATACTGAGAAAGTTGAGGAATGCTCATCAAACACCTGTTTGGAACATCCCACAGGTGAACAGGCTAATTGGGAACAGGTAGGTGCCATGATTGGGTATAAAAGGAGCTTCCCTGAATTGCTCAGTCATTCACAAGCATAGATGGGTGAAAGTTCACCTCTTTGTGAACAAGTGCGTGAGAAAATAGTCGAAAAGTTTAAGGGCAATGTTCCTCAACGTACAATTGCAATCTGGAGAAATCACTGCATGTAAGCGGCAAGGCCGAAAACCAACATTGATTGACCTTCGATCCCTCAGGCGGCACTGCATCAAAAACCGACATCAATGTGTAAAGGATATCACAACATGGGCTCAGGAGCACTTCAGAAAACCAATGTCAGTAAATACAGTTCGGCGCTACATCCATAAGTGCAACTTGAAACTCTAATATGCAACGCAAAAGCCATTTATCAACAACCCCCAGAAACGCCGCCTGCTTCTCTGGGCTCAAGCTCATCTAAGATGGACTGATGCAAAGTGGAAAAGTGTTCTGTGGTCCAACATTTCAAATTGTTTTTGGAAATTGTGGACGTCGTGTCCTCCGGGCCAAAGAGGAAAAGAACCATCCGGACTATTATGGACGCAAAGTTCAAAAGTCAGCATCTGTGATGGTATGGGGCTGTGTTAGTGCCAATGGCATGGGTAACTTACACATCTGTGAAGGCACCATTAATGCTGAAAGGTACATACAGGTTTTGGAGAAATATATGCTGCCATCCAAGCAACGTCTTTTTCATGGACGCCTCTACTTATTTCAGCAAGACAATGCCAAACCACATTCTGTACGTGCTACAACAGTGTGGCTTCGTAGTAAAAGAGTGCGGGTACTAGACTGGCCTGCCGGCAGTCCAGACCTGTCTCCCATTGAAAATGTGTGGCGCATTATGCAGCGTAAAATACGACAACGGAGATCCCGGACTGTTGAACAGCTGAGGCTGTACATCAAGCAAAAATGGGAAAGAATTCCACCTACAAAGCTTCAACAATTAGTGTCCTCAGTTCCCAAACGTTTATTGAATGTTGTTAAAAGAAAAGGTGTTGTAACACAGTGGTAAACATGACCCTGTCCCAGCTTTTTTGGAACGTGTTGCAGCCATAAAATTCTAAGTAAATGATTATTTGCTAAAAACAATAAAGTTGATCAGTTTGAACATTAAATATCGTGTCTTTGTAGTGTAATCAATTAAATATAGGTTGAACATGATTTGCAAATCATTGTATTCTGTTTTTATTTATGTTTAACACAATGTCCCAATTTCATTTTAATTGGGGTTGTATTTCTCACCATCTTGGAGTCCTTGAGGTGTTTTTTTTTTCTTTTTTTTAGCAAAGTCCATACGGGCCACTCTGCCATAAAGCCCCGACTGGTGGAGGGCTGCAGTGACGGTTGACTATGTAGAACTTTCTCCCATCTCCCGACTGCATCTCTGGAACTCAGCCACAGTGATCTTTGGGTTCTTCTTTACCTCTCTCACTAAGTCTCTTCTCTCCCAGTTTGCCTGGGCGGCCAGCTCTAGGAAGGGTTCTGGTAATCCCAAATGTCTTCCATTTAAGGATTATGGAGGCCAATGTGCTCTTAGGAACCTTAAGTGCAGCAGAATTTTGTTTTGTAACCTTGGACAGATCTGTGCCTTGCCACAATTCTATCTCTGAGCTCTTCAGGCAGTTCCTTTGACCTCATGATTGTCATTTGCTCTGACATGCACTGTGAGCTGTAATGTTTTATAGAGACAGGGGTGTGGCTTTCCTAATCAAGTCCAATCAGTATAATCAAACACAGCTGGACTCCAATGAAGGTGTAGAACCATCTCAAGGATGATTAGAAGAAACGGACAGCACCCGAGTTAAATAGCAAAGTGTCATAGAAAAGGGTCTGAATACTTATGGCTGTGTGATATTTCAGTTTTTCTTTTTTAATAAAGCTGCAAAAATTTCAACAATTCCGTTTTGTCTGTCAATATGGGGTGCTGTGTGTACATTGAGGAAAAAATTAACTTAAATGATTTTAGCAAATGGCTACAATATAACAAAGAGGGGATCTGAATACTTTCCCTACCCACTGTAGGTTACATGTAGTGCCTGCTTTTTTTTGTCTCATGATTTATACTTCACGGTTCATTCTCACAAGTAAATAAAACGATTGTAGTAAATTTAATGGCTCCCTGGAAAACTAATTACAAGTTAAATTGAATTGAACGTGGGCCTATCTGACCTTGCAGATGTGAAGCCTGAAATAAGAATTTCTGAACATCTTTTACATAGTTTTACTCACAGAAAAACTGATTCAAAACAAAATGTATCTCTATGGACGGAACAGGCGGCGTGGTAGACAACTGGTTAGAGCGTCTGCCTCACAGTTCTGAGGTCCGGGGTTCAATCCCCGACCCCGCCTGTGTGGAGTTTGCATGTTCTCTCCGTGCCTGCGTGGGTTTTCTCCGGGCACTCTGGTTTCCTCCCAGATCCCAAAAACATGCATGGTAGTTTGATTGAAGACTCTAAATTGCCCGTTTTTGTGAATGTGAGTGCGAATGGTTGTTTTTTTATATGTGCCCTGCAATTGGCTGGCAACCAGTTCAGGGTGTACCCCGACTCCTGCCCGATGATGGCTGGGATTGGCTCCAGCACTCCTGTGACCCTTGTGAGGATAAGCGGCTCAGAAAAAGGATGGATGGACGGAACGGTACTCTAGTGGTTAGCAGAAGTGCCTCACAGTTCTGATTTTCAGTATTCGAATCTTGGTTCCAGCTATCCTATTTGGTGTTTGCATGTTCTTCCTGTGCTTGTGTGGGGTTTTAACCTGACCTCCAGCTCTCTCCCACATTCTAAAAACATGCATTTGAGTTAATTAAAGACTAAATTGTGATTGCTTTTATTTGGTGATAGCACAGAAAGGAGCACATAAGCACTTTCCGACAAACAGTCAATTATCACAGAGGATAAAAAACACAATAAAACCCGAGGGCTTAATTTCCATTGTGGTCCTCAAACATAAAAACACAACATTAAAAGAAGACATAAGAGTGGAACATCAAATCAACAATGTAACAAACTATAAAAATTTAAATATTGAAGTAAAAGCTGGCGGCACGGTGAACGACTGGTTAGAGCGTCAGCCTCACAGTTCTGAGGACCCGGGTTCAATCCCCGGCCCCGCCTGTGTGGAGTTTGCATGTTCTCCCCGTGCCTGCGTGGATTTTTCTCCGGCACTCCGGTTTCCTCCCACATCCCAAAAACATGCATTAATTGGAGACTCTAAATTGCCCATAGGTGTGACTGTGAGTGCGAATGGTTGTTTGTTTGTATGTGCCCTGCGATTTGCTGGCAACCAGTTCAGGGTGTACCCCGCCTCCTGCCCGATGACAGCTGGGATAGGCTCTAGCACGCCCGCGACCCTAGTGAGGAGAAGCGGATCAGAAAATGGATGGATGGAAGTAAAAGCTATGTACAATAGTACATATTAGTAATCATGTTCTTTTCTGACAACGGGGTAATGGCAGCAGCAGGGCAATTGAGTTATACATATTGAAACATGAAATTAGCCAACATTAGATCATTAAAATAAATTAAAATATAAAATACGACTAAAATTGTGTAATTAAGAAATGTTTTGTAAACACTTTTCAAGGGCTCTTTTCAAAAATTATGAAGGAACTACTTGTTTTTAATTATTTTGATAATTTGTTCCATTGCACTGCTGTTCTGTACAAAAAAACTGTTTTTACCCATAAGGCTTTAAAATTTGCAATGGACAAATTCAGTAGAACTGCCTCGATTTGAATACTGGTGAGTCTTACTTACAAGTGAAATTTCCTTTATCAGATATGTTACGACCTTGTTTAAAATTATTTTTAAAGTGAGCAACATTTTCAGAGAGTGAGAGAGCATTTCTCTACTGTTATCCAGTTAGTTTTTTAAAGTGCTCCGAGTCCAGATGCTTATCTGGATGAACTTTTAGAAAGACATGAATGAACTTGTTTTGGGCTATCTGCAGTTTGGTCTTTAAAGTCTTAGAAAGGCCGGAATACCAGGAGATGGAAGCGTAGTCAAAATGGCTGCGAACCAGTGCCCCAGCCAGGATGTGAAGGGTTGCCTCGTCTAAAAACATAGCTTTCCTAGCTAGGATTTTAATTATTTCGTTTATTAGTGCTTTCACAGCCATCTCTTCACCAGTTAAACACTTTTTCAAAATTAAAACCAGGTAATTTATTGTTTCCTTGGATTTAATTACATACTCCCCTATTTGGACCTTAAAATCAGGTGTCTTTGCCAACCTGATTTTACAGCCAAAAATAATAGCTTCTTGTCTGTTGTTTTTTGTCTATATGTGCCCTGCGATGGGCTGACAACCAGTGCAGACTGTACCCCACCTCTCGCCCAAAGTCAACTAGGATATGCTCCAGTCCCCATCCCCCCCAAAAATATAAAAATTAATTTAGTGTTTATCAAAGTTGAAAGACAATAATAATCGTTAAAATTATATTTGTATTAGTATTGGTAGTACAATTACTAGTTCTAGTAGCACTATGGGTACACAGGCATATCCTTGAACACATTTCTCTATGACTCAGAAACAAGAGAATATTTAAAAAAAATATTAATATGAAAAGCATCAAGAAACCAATTTGGGCTCAAGTCATCTCTAAAATATTATTTGAATGGAACAAAGATACCCAAATATATGCAAATGATCCTAGGTCAATAAATAGAACTAAGCCTTGTGTTCACCTCACTGTTGAGCCTCTGAGACTAGCATGTTTAAGCAAGAAAACAAAAATCCAGTACACAAACGCACACACACACACAACACAACACACACGCATCTGTGAATCCAAGACCCCACAGACTGTTAGTGTGTTGTGGATGGTGGTGAGCAGCTGCGGCAATACATGGCGAACTGAAGGAGATGAGGCCATGCAGCTCTAAATCCTTTTCTCCTCCAGTCACCCTTAAAAGGTCAAGATTGATTCCATTTTCATTTTGGTCTCTCGCATCCTTTCATTCCCTGCCCTCTGATTTGCTCAGATGTTACAGTAGAATAAAATGTCGGAAACCCATCTGTTCATGTGTTTGGATGCCTAAACAACCTCCCGTGGGAAAAGTTAAATCACCAATGTCCAGCAAATATTCAAAAGATTGCATTATTATATATAACATTTTGAGGTTAGCAACGACACTCAGTTTAAGAATACGCCATAACGTGGCATGAGAAGGCAATGTCAGTTGCCAGCGGACTTACTGTTTTTCTCTTTGCTGGTTCTATATTCATCCATCCATTTTCTGTACCGCTTTATCCTCATAATCTCGCGGCCGTGCTGGAGCCCATCCCAGCCGACTCCGGGCGAGAGGCGGGGTACACCCTGAACTGGTCGCCAGCCAATCGCAGGGCACATATAAACAAACAACCATTTGCGTGCATTTAGAGTCTTCAATCAACCTACCATGCATGTTTTGGCGTGATTACGACCAACACTAATCATTTGTTTTGAAATAAAGAGTTTGTTGAGAGCTCACTTCTTGTCCTGGTTTCTTCATCCAAGCAACTGCAGCGCTACGTGAACAATTCTGGCAGCACTGATGAAACCCCAGCTAAGTAGCACCAAACGGATGGTGCAGTGAGAAATAAAATATGACTCCAACCACAAAATTTGGGTTTATTTGGAGTGATAGAGAGTAAGATTCCAAGCCGCAGTATGTGATATGTGGCCAAATGCAATGAATGTATGAAACCACCTCATAACAAAATACACTGCAAACAGTCAATCTACACAACCTGCACTGAAAAAAGTTCTTAATTTTTGGTTGCACATAGTTAATTTTCACCTATTTTCCTCAAAAATAATTTACATAAGTTAAACACATTTGTAATCATTTGCAACCAATGTACATGTTGGAATTTAGTGAATTCAAATGACTTTTTTTAATGTGTCTGTATGAGAAAGTATTGCGTGTTTCTTTTTTAGGAAGCAAGCATTGAAGTTTTGGATACCTTGAGAATTTTTACTTGAAGCTACGCATATACACCATGTTTAAATGTTTAAAACATAAATTATTCATCAATATTGAGTACAGTTGTTTTATATTCTTGGAAAAAGTTTGAGAACCACTGTTTTAGAGTAATGTTGCTATTCAAACTGTATAATTTAACAGTGTCTTGCATTCCTTACATTCATATTAAATAGAGTTTTAGGAATAAAACCTCTGCTTCATTTTTTGGTGGGGGGGATGAACACATAGTCCTACTACATTACTGTATTTTTAATGTTGGTCATTATGGTGGTACTTGGAACGCTAAATATCTTTTGGGTGGTACTTGGTGTAAAAAAGGTTTGACAACCACTGAAGTAGCGTATAGGCTAATAATAATTGTGCCACCCTCATGAATAAGAAGTGGGACCAAGTCATTGCTTTGCAAGTCACAAATACAGAGGGTACGGAAAGTTTTCAGACCCCCTTCAATTTTTCACTCTTTGTTATATTGCAACCATTTGCTAAAATCATTTAAGTTCACTTTTTTGCCACATTAATGTACACACAGCACCCCATATTAACAGAAAAAAAACGGAATTGTTGAAATTTTTGCAGATTTATTAAAAAAGAAAAACGGAAATATCACACAGCCATAAGTATTTAGACCCTTTGCTCAGTATTTAGTAGAAGCACCCCTTTGAGCTAATACAGCCATAAGTCTTTTTGGGAATGATGCAACAAGTTTTCCACACCTGAATTTGGGGATCATCTGCCATTCCTCCTCGCAGATTCTCTCCAGTTCTGTCAGGTTGGATGGTGAACTTTGGTGGGCAGCCATTTTCAAGTCTTTCCAGAGATGCTCAATTGGCTTTAAGTCAGGCTATGGCTGGGCCATTCAAAAACAGTCACGGAGTTGTTCTGAAGCCACTCCTTCGGTATTTTAGCTGTGTGCTTAGAGTCATTGTCTTTTTTGAAGGTGAACCTTCGGCCCAGTTTCAGGTTCTGAGCACTCTGCACAAGGTTTTTGTCCAGGATATCCCTGAATTTGGCCACATTCATCTTTTCTTGGATTGCAACCAGTCATCCTGTCCCTGCAGCTGAAAAACACCCCCACAGCATGATGCTGCCACCACCATGCTTCACTGTTGGGACTGTATTGGGCAGGTGATGAGCAGTGCCTGGTTTTCTCCACACATGCCACTTAGAATTAAGGCCAACAATTTCTATCTTGGTCTCATCAGACCAGAGAATCTTATTTCTCACCATGTTTGAGTCCTTCAGGTGTTTTTTTAGCAAGCTCCATGCGGGCTTTCATGCGTCTTGCAATGAGGAGAGGCTTCCGTCACGCCACTCTGCCATAAAGCTCCAACTGGTGGAGGGCTGCAGTGATGGTTGACTTTCTAGAACTTTCTCCCATCTCCCGACTGCATCTCTGGAGCTCAGCCACAGTGATCTTTGCGTTCTTCTTTGCCTCTCTCACCAAGGCTCTTCTCCCCCGATTGCTCACTTAGGCCAGACGGCCAGCTCTAGGAAGGGTTCTAGTCGTCCCAAACGTCTTCCCTTTCAGGATTATGGAGGCCACTGTGCTCTTAGGAACCTTAAGTGCAGCAGAATCTTTTTTGTAACCTTGGCCAGATCTGTGCCTTGCCACAATTCTGTCTCTGAGCTCTTCAGGCAGTTCCTTTGACCTCATGATTCTCATTTGCTCTAACATGCACTGTGAGCTGTAAGGTCTTATACAGACCGGTGTGTGGCTTTCCTAATCAAGTCCAATCAGTATAATCAAACACAGCTGGACTCCAATAAAGGTGTAGAACCATTTTAAGGATGATCAGAAGAAATGGACAGCACCAGACCCCCTTAAATGTTTCACTCTGTTATATTGCAGCCATTTGCTAAAATCATTTAAGTTCATTTTTTCCACATTAATGTACACACATCACCCCATATTAACGGAAAAAAATTAAATTGTTGAAATTTTTGCAGATTTATTAAAAAAGAAAAACGGAAATAACACACAGCCATAAGTAGTCAGACCCTTTTCTCAGTATTTTGTAGAAGCACCCTTTTGAGCTAATACAGCCATGAGTCTTTGTGGGAATGATGCAACATGGTTTTCAGTTCAGTTTTTATCGTATTAAAAGTATGTGAACATACCTCAAGCAAGCCTTAAACGAACGTCCTCTCCTGTCCTGAGCACTGGTGACCACCAACACACGTTTTCCCACATTTTGTCCGTATAATTATGTCGGCTCGCTCCACTATTGTTGTCGTCGCCACGGTAACGAGTGTATCCGGTCGCATTTGCGTTGACAAGATAAAGCCCAATGATCATAAAAAACGGGATGCGGTGGTATAGGAATACAAGATTTTATTGCAGTAGTCTGACAGTGCAATCGTGAAAGAGCAAATTTGTCTCGTCTGATCCAGGCATTACGTGTTGTCTGTCTCAGACGTGTTGTCTGTTCCACACCGCCAACATTTTTTTTTTTTTTTGAAATAACTATAGATATTTCCAACACTACATCAAAAGGCTAAAAATAAACTAGCTTTTGGATTCAAATATACTGTGCACGCGGCGACGCGGAGTTAATGTCTTTTGTGGAGCCAATCAATGACGTCATTGATTGAATCGGCAAATTATGACATTAAAGGCGATCAGCATAAAATGCTAAATATCAGCCGATACCGATCAGCCCGATCAAATCGGTGTAAAGTCTATTCTTGACAACACTACCCTGACTACAACAGAATGTAATTTACAGGAAGCCCAGAAAGTGCACAGCCGGCCCACCGTGTAACTATTTGCATCATTGCTCACAAAGCTAGCTGCTAATGCTAACGTAAACAAGCATACGAGACGTCAAGCCGCGCGATTCCCACAATGCAATGTGGATTTTTTTGTTGTTGCAATAATTAACATCCTTATTGTTACATTAATTGTCGTTGTCGTTTCTGTGTATGTTACCAGTAATTCATGGAATATGTACCTTATGTAACTGCCACATTTATTGTTGATTTATGTTGAACTGGTTTTTTTTTTCTTTTTCATAAAACCATCACTTTAGGTAGAGTCTTAGGCTAGTGTCCTCTACTTGAACGTGCCAAACAGGGCATTAACTGTGAAAAGAAATAAGCTCGAATTAAGCTTTGGTATGGTGAGACACTTCCGCCTGAGTGAAAACTGTTGAAAACATCAACTTTATGGTTACATCATTCTGAAATTCATGTAATAACCTGAACACTGGTATGTTAACAATTGAGAGAGAACTGCAGTGTTTGTTTCTCAATTCTTTGGTATAAGTGGCAAATATTTTCAAGTCAATGGGCTTGAGTCTGAGTGAAATAATGAATCATTGCCATTCAAGTCCATGTCAAGTTGTGAGTCTTGTAAAAATTTTGTCTAGTCTAGTCTTTGTCGAGTCTGACTCGAGTCCACACCTCTGCCATGAATTTTATGAGCCCCCTTAAGACTGTGGTCTGGCGACAGGTCTGCAAAGATCCCCTGTGCTAAATTTTGGATATTCCAGTTATCTGTAGAACATTTGGAGACAAGAAATAGCAGTTCCCACAGAAATTGCTCATGAAAACTCATAGATAACCTGCAGCTGAACACGCTCAAAACTGTGGAAATAGTCATGGACTTCAGGAAGCCTCCTTCCCCAGACCTATCCCTCACGCTGTCCAACTGCCCTGTGTCAACTATCAAGACCTTCAAGTTCCTGGGAATTACAGTCTCTCAGGACCTGAAGTGGGAGACCAATATCAACTCCATCCTCAAAAAGACCCAGCAGAGGATGTACTCTAAGCACGGCCTGCCGCAGGAGCTGTTGAGGCAATTCTACACAGCAGTCATCGAATCGTTTTTTTGTTCATCCATCACAGTCTGGTTTGGTGCTGCTACAAAGAAGGAGAAAATCCGATTGCAATGGACTACCAAAAAAATCGTCGGTATCCCCCTACCCTCTCTTGTGGACTTGGACGCTGCCAGAACTAAGACAAGAGCATGCAAAATCCTCCTGGACCATCCACATCCTTGTCACCACCTCTTCCAGCTCCTTTCCTCAGGTAGGCGCTATTGAACATCCATCCATCAATCCATTTTCTGAGCCGCTTATCCTCACTAGGGTCGCGGGGGTGCTGGAGCCTATCCCAGCTATCTTCGGGTAGGAGGCGGGGTACACCCTGAACTGATTGACAGGCAATCGCAGGGCACACATAAACAAACAACCATTCACACTCACATTCACACCTACGGGCAATTTAGAGTCTTCAATCAACCTATCACGCATGTTTTTGGGATGTGGGAAAAAACGGAATGCCCGGAAAAACCCACGCAGGCACGGGGAGAACATGCAAACTCCACACAGGCGGGGCCAGGGATTGAACTCCGGTCCTCAGAACTGTGAGGCAGACGCTCTAATCAGGCGTCCACCGTGCGTTATTGAACAACGCAAACCAAAATCATCCAACAGCTTCTTCCCTCTTGCCATCAACCTCTTAAACAGTTAACTTGGGACACTACTGTATTATTCGTGCACTCACTTTGCATATCTGGTGTTGACCAATATTGGCCACCCATGTGCTTGAAAACTAGCTGCACCATTTGCACAATTGTCACTATACCACTTATCGCACTATTATTCATTTCAAACTGCTCTAAACTGCTTGAGGATTCTGCATCATTTGTACAATTGTAATTGCATTACCACATGACCGGTAACCTTTCATTGCTAAGTGACTCTCCGTTGTGTGTTCTTATGTCCTAAAAGTATGTTTTGTCACAATGGCTGTCTGTTGTCGTTCTGGACCGGCTCAAACTACTGGAGATAAATATGATTCTGATTCTGTCACCGAGCCAAAATAATTGAATAATAATTGATAATAAAATGACATCTTATGATGTCATGCATGATCATAGTTCGACCTTTTATGTCAGCAGCGCAGTTGCCGCTGTACTTTATTTCATTCATTTGATTGGGTTAAATTTATGGCCTCGAGGTGTTTTTCATTCAAATTATTACTGTAGAATAATCAGTTTTGAAAATCGATAGATAATTATGACTTTACTACTGTGTTAGTGTAGGTTAGTGAAATACTACTTACTGCACTACGGAGTGTTCCGATGTATATATTCTGGCTACATCGCCACCATAGGAACTGAACTCCGTCGTAAATTGAGAACCGCTGTACCAGGCAAATATGACCTCCACAGGCCGCAAGCAGGATAAAGTTGAGATCACAGCAATCTGATTGGATGCCTGACAAGCACTTTTAGTCCACCAAATAATTGCTTAATAAAAGCCTGCCCAGGTCCCACTTGGGCCATTGTACGGCAATCAAAGTAAACCATTAACAAACTTAAAAGAAACATTTCGGATGGAGAAGTGGCAGCCTCTCGCCCGGAGTCGGCTGGGATGGGCTCCAGCACGGCCGCGAGATTATGAGGATAAAGCGGTACAGAAAATGGATGGATGAATATAGAACCAGCAAAGAGGATAGGCTCCAGCACGCCCGCGACCCTAGTGAGGAGAAGCGGCTCAGAAAATGGATGGCTGGATGGATGGATGAATTTCTTTGGTCAAACATGTTATTTCTAAAGTGAGTGATGTATTATGCTCCTGCTGGTGATGAAGATGATGTACAGTAATGGCAGTTGCCAAGCAAGCGTGCTGCTTTAGTTGAATCAAATGAGTTTCACGGCTGTCTTTCACCACTGTGGTGCAGTCTCAGCATCATTAAAAGGCACAATGTGTACTCTCCTCATCTGCTGTTCGTATCGGGCTTAGTTAGCGATACCGTCTTTGATCGTTTATGGTGATTTTATTCCACAACAATCATCCAATCAGTGCTCCATCTGCTTTGTAAAGTTATTTCAACCTGCTGACAGAAGTGTGATTTTCTGACCTTGAAAAATCCTTAATAGAATACAGTAGAAAGTATTTTTAAAAATGATTCATTTCATTTATAATGAAAATGATTGGCAATTCACATTTCAGTAATCATCTTAACCTTTAAAATAATTGCATGTCAACGTGCACTGATTGATGACAGTGAAAAGAAAATTAAATTATTGTTGGTGTGTCTGCTTTAGCGGGCACGGTGGGCGACTGGTTAGAGCGTCAGTCTCACAGTTCTGAGGAGTGGGCTTCAATCCCCGGTCCCGCCTGTGTGGAGTTTGCATGTTCTCCCTGTGCCTGCGTGGGTTTTCTCCGGGCACTCCGGTTTCCTCCCACATCCCAAAAACATGCATTAATTGGGGACTCTAAATTGCCCGTAGGTGTGAATGTGAGTGCGAATGTTGTTTGTTTGTATGTGCCCTTGAGTCTATTTTACCTTTATCACTGACAATGTGATGTAACCACTTCCTATGACCTTATGCAGGTCTTGTGACGATAACGGCAACACAAACACCTTTTCTGCATCACACAACATCTGGAGGAGAGTATGCAGTATGCACTGCATACTGCATGCATAATCCGTTGTCTCTATCCTCCATTAAACAGCTAAACACCTGTACACTTCTGCATGTGGGGCGACGTAGTGTGAATTCCCTGCAGTCCCACACTACATGGCATGCATCGCATGACACTAAAGTGACTCCATATCGTGTGCACGTGCACACGCGGGTAAGTCTTTGAACAAGGCTAGCGCATCCCAGTGCTTCTCACATGAGACTGCAGGAATATAATTAACCTTCGCAAACACATTAATGAGGAAATATGCAACCTCAAGACAGCCCCCACAGATAAGAAGGAAAACAAAGTGTGGCTAATTAGGATCACAAAATCAGTTTATCCAAGAAAGCTCCGATCTGTATAATTGTAACTGAGCCTTGCCTTGCATGATGTAATTAATCTCCAAGTGATGAGAATCGTTTTTATCTGATTACCTCTCTGTTTCTTTTTGTCTCACTCTCAGTCCTTTTTTTTTTTAGTTCGCACAGACACAGATCCCTGGAATATTAACTTTGCGTAGCAGCTAAACGTTTTCTGTATAAGGGCCTTAGCGTGTGCGCAGGTGGGATAAACGAATAAAAAACGTTTGGGAGACAACTATAATGTGATTAAAATTGAGTCAGTCAATGCATTGATCCATCCATCCATTTTCTGAGCCGCTTCTCCTCACTAGGGTCGCGGGCGTGCTGGAGCCTATCCCAGCTGTCATCGGGCAGGAGGCGGGGTACACCCTGAACTGGTTGCCAGCCAATCACAGGGCACATACAAACAAACAACATTCGCACTCACATTCACACCTACGGGCAATCTAGAGTCCGCAATTAATGCATGTTTTTGGGATGTGGGAGGAAACCGGAGTGCCCGGAGAAAACCCACGCAGGCACTGGGAGAACATGCAAACTCCACACAGGCGGGACCGGGGATTGAACCCCGCTCCTCATAACTGTGAGGCTGACGCTCTAACCAGTTGGCCACCGTGTCACCTCAATGATGAAGATTTTTTTTTTTTTTCAGCGCAGTACAGTGGTCACCAAAATTTTTTTGTGGCATGGACCGGTTTCATGTAGACATATTTTGACAGACCGCCATGGAAACAAATAAAAGCAAATGTTTAAAAATACAATTTACCATTACGCTGAATGTTGGTTTTGGAATTAGTGGGAGCCCTGTGCTTGTTTTTCTCTCCAACGAGCGGGTCGGTCTCATCTTGCGTTCTATACCTTTGCATGTCAAGACGTGACATTGTAGCCAGGCTTAAAAAAATGACCATTTCGCATGTGTGCTTTTATTGTACTTCATTGACTGGAATATTTTGAACGTGCAAGTGGTCTCATGTTTGGCCATATATTTTCACACGCTTGTAGCACACAGCCATATGCCATACTGTACATGTTACAACAAGCGACTCAAGTTTTATGATGTTGGCTGGTGTTGTATGATGATGTCTCATTAGCACACAGTTGTTTTCCGTGCATTATTCGACATAACATTATGGCAATGAAAAATAAGCTTCTCTTAACGCCGCTGCCCTCATTCCTCACAGCCAGTCCCTTGGTCCCATTAGTGTGAATATTTTAATATTAGCAGCAATCAGAATAGCCAAAGCTAGCGAGGCTAACCGCTATGGACGTATGAAGATTAGACTGTATCATCTTGTTGGCCAAAAATTCCGCTGTGTTGGTCCGGCGACGGCAGTGGATGAGCATGTCGAAAGTTCTCTGTGAATTGGTCGATTGGAAGACGAGATTCCAAAAATGTGATGGGCTATTAGTCAACTTCAAGCTTTAAATGTTGATGTGCAGGGGTAAGGTCAACCCGTCGACTGGTTAATACTCGGTTCAACCCCTAGCGTCATCAAGTCATGATACGTTGTCTTCAAGTCATTATGTGTGCGATACAGTATAGAAGCAGACACCCCCCAAAAAAAATCCTGAATGAATGCCAATGTGACTTCATCATAAACACACAGATTGAATATACCCCATCAATTTGAGATTAACACTATAAATCTATAATTATTATTATTACAAACCCCAATTCCAATGAAGTTGGGACGTTGTGTGAAACAAATACAGAATATATTTTTGAACCACGTTGCAGGCATCAAATTCAAAATGAGAGCATATTTGCAAACATTCATCAGGTTGAACATTAAATGTCGTCTCTGAGTAGTGTATTCAATTGAATACAGGTTGAAAAGGATTTGCAAATAATTGTATTCTGTTTTTATATACGTTTTACATAACATCCCAACTTCATTAGAATTGGGGTTTGTACATCAAACGCAGAGAGCATTAACTATTCTCTAAACATGGTACATTTAGAGGTGTGTTGATCATTAAATAAGTAGAATAATTGTAGATGGTTCAACAGTCAATCGAGGCCAACTACAATTTTTTTTTGCTGGTTTCTTTTGCCTCTGTGTTGTAACTGCTTGGTCTTGACACAGAGTTATTCACGTGTGTTTAAGTGAATGTAAACCTAGCCATATTGGATGTGTGTCACTTGTTAATTACATGTAAAATAGTTGGATATAGGCATTAAATTGGCCATTTGGAACCGCAATGCAAATCCTGCCTAAGAGGTATTTTGATCCGTGTGCTCCGCAAAATGACAGCTTGACTGGAGAGTGTTATCATCAGTCTCCTTGTACATCAACCTCAAGCTGCTTCCATGTTTCTGCCTAGCAACAGAGGGAAAAATAACAATGCTGGCCATTGATCAGTTTATCTTGATAGAAGGCATAAACAAGAGTGAAAGTATTTCCCTACCAGCACATTTTCCCTAATCAATGAGATTGGTGGTGGACGTAAAAACAAACCTCATTCTTTTTGGCAGAACATGTCTTTGTCAAAAGAGGTAGTTATTTATTCATATCTCAAGGTTACAATATTTTGTAGATTTTTTTAAAGTTGGTCTTTTATATAATCGGCCCGCATTGACTGGGTTTCTTCCCCCCTCCCCCCTCTCTCATCTCAAGAGTGCGACGAACCCCACCAGTGCCTAATCACGGCAGCAGGAAGCAGAACAAACTGCAGCTGTACAGAGAGATGGGAAATGAGTAACGGCTGCTGTAATGCGGGGAGCATGTGCAGGGTGCTGATGCAGTGCTTCGGCCACCTCCCTGGTACGACATGAATTTGGACTGATTCCATCCAGCGAGCCTTTTAAATGTAAGAGCACACCTCTGATTGGCTCAAATATTCACGTACAGTATAAGAACCCAAAAAGGAAAATATTGGAGTTTCGTTATCTTAATGGTTAGCATTATCAAATCCACTCCCCATTTACTTTGCTGCCAGCAAATAATCTGCAAATAATAGAATCGTGCTATTGTTCACCCATTTCTGCTTGTTTAAGCAAACACCAAAAAGAGTACAGGATGTCAATTCTGCAGTGGAAATAGCCTTTAGCCTTCCATTATTCTGACAATGTTAAAGCTATGTTCACAAAATTTAACTATTTGTTCATTTATTGATGTCCTGATCTGTTGAAGCGGTCTCAGTTTAGTTTTGAACACAGAAAAACAAACATATTACTGTTAAGTAATAATCACAAATAAAAAATATTGAATCACTCGTGTATTTTTATAATGAGTTGAAACAATTAATGGAGACATAGAAAATGAACTTCATAATGCTCATACAAAAATACTTGTTCTGGCTGAATCAAACAACCAAATAAATCTTCAATTTTGCTTCACTGTGACTTTACAAAGATGGAATTTGTTTTGGCAATGTGTCTGCTGCATGTGCCAAATGCATGGATCCACACACTAACTGACAAGTGTAATATGGTGGCTTGGTGATAAGTTCTTGGTTCCACCAATGAAAATACAGCTCATGTCTTTGAGAGCTTGTGTTTTTTTTTTTTTTTTTTTTAGACTTGAGTTGCAACAATTAGCCACCCCCTATTTCTGTCCTTTGTCACAAAGGCAATGAAAGCCGTACTCGGCAATGGCCCAGCAGTACAGGGTTCGGGGTGAGCAGTAGACGTTAAAAAACGTTAATCTCGCTAGGGTCAAAAGAGATATAAAATGCTGCAATTGTTGATCAGGGTATTTTGACACACATGTCAAAAACATGTCATTAAGACACCTGGGAAAGATATTAAATGCATTACAAGTGGAATGCAAACAAATAATAAAAATGTTCCTTTAAGAATGGAAATAGGTGTTTATGTTTTGTTCAAAATATGGCTCACATGTCAAAGAAAGTAAACATTTTATCCCAAAGTGGTCTCCAAAAATGAACAACTGTCTTTCATTCCTAATGCAACTGTGAGAATCACATGTTTTGCTTGTATTTTGCTGCAGTGTACTGTACATACATTATCAAGAAATTATTTGATTTGTCAATTATGGCTCCATGGCGGCGGCACGACGGGTTTCAAATACATTCTCCATGACGAGAATGTATTTGAAACCCTTGTAACGCGATGGCTGGGGTGTTTGCATTCGTTGCCATTTGAGCCCTGGACCAAATTTGCACTTGGTCTTGATTTTCCGCTATTCCCTTTCACACAGCCATCATTTCGCCTCTGAAGCCGGAAATCCCATCCCATTTCACATAGTCCAGTGAGACATGGGAAAAGACGGCTTTGACGGGCAGTGTGATGCAGCTGGTTGATTGGGCAGCATCCATAATTGACTTTTTGTTCTGTTTCTTCAGGTGATTGGTTCTGGTACAGGACATACATAATGGAAAAAAATAACAGAATTTAATAGTAGACTTCATAGCAATAAAAATGTCTCGACACAGGATTTATTGGACTTGGGCGAGAAACTGCGTCCTCAAACTGGGGCTGCTGCAAAGTCATTTAGGGCCTACTTGCCAAGCTTTTGACGAATAGCCATCTTAATAAATCTGAGGCTTTAACATGTCTCCAGTGGCTTCCAATCAAACCTGTTCTTTAAATCCAGTAGACAGCACAGCAGATGCGTGAACTAGTTTGGTGGCTCCTAACTTTTGAACTGAGTGTTCATGTTTGACTGAGGTTTGCAAAAAGAAATATACATAATATTTACTCCCAAGGTCAAAGATCTCAGTGCACACCAATTTTCTTTGAAAAATAAAATAAAATAAAAGTGTCCACATGAAAATGTAGAATGTCTATCACTTTATCCCGAATTCTAGAAAATTTTCCCACAAACCTAAGTACATTTCCTAAAATGGAAAAATATGCTTGAGGGAAAGGAAAATAATATGAGTAAAATGATAGTGGAGTTACTCCTGAATACAGGGGTGGTTTCTGATATGGGCGATACGGGCAGCCGCCCAGGGCGGCATTTTCTCGGTGGTGGCATTGCTATTTTTTCAACACAATACAGTGGTGCCCAGTGTTTTTGTTTGTTTGTTTTGTTAGGTTTTTTTTATGGACAGGCATAGAAACTGATACAAATGAATTATTAAAAATACAACTCACCATTATGCTAATTGTAGTCATTGTAATTAGTGGGAGTCCTGTGCATGTTTCTCTTCAACAAACCAGACGCTCTCCTCTTGTGCTCCATAGAGTGGCTAACTGCTATGCTGTTCCAAAATGATCTTATTTTCGTACTCTTGGACCCACGTGGGTGTATGAAAACTGTATCGCCTTGTTGGGTGGACATTGTATTATCGTCTGGCGACAGGAGCAGACGAAAAAGGTCGAAAGTCCTCTGTAAACTTGCCGTGTGGAAGAACAGATGACGAAACCACGATTAGCAAATAGTCTACTTCAAGTGTTAAGTGTCAATGCGGAGTATTAAAGTCGACTCGCCAACTCGACTAATCAGTTCAACCCCTAGTGTGTGTGATGCTCAGTCGCTGCTTTGAGCTCAAACTGCAGTCACCCTGCAATCAAGTCAATACAATCAACCTCAATTGACATCTGAAAAAGGCTGTTAACTGCTATGCTTCGTCATTGCTTACTAATGCAGTGTGATATTCTTTTTTTTTTTTTCTGATTCAAAAGAATCATTTGCTCAGAACAAACTTTAAATTTTGATCAGATGAAAGGAAAGATGCTTAGATATCTGCTCAAAGAGGAAGCGGACTAACTACAATAACTAACTAACTACAATAACTTTATCCCACGAGCATCATATGAGATGCCTCAATCTAGAAAACTAACCTGTTGTATACCATCTAACATGTCCATCCGTTTTATGTTGGATAATCTATGCTAAAACTAATAAAATACAGTGGAACCACTGAAGTTTAATTTCCTTGACACGATTAGGAGTTCAACCTACATTTTCAAGAAAAATATGCCCCTGAAATACAGGTGGAACGATTAATCAAAAACTAATCGATTTTCAAATTAATCGACAACTATATTGACAATCAATTAATCATTTAGAGACTTTATTTAACTTCAAATTGTCCAAATTCTCAGAATTTCAGCCTCTCAACAGTATAAACATTCTCAGATTTCTATGGTCCTCCATGAAAGCAGACTGATTATCTTTGCACTTAATCAAAATAAGACATTTGCAAGCATCTGATTTTACTTTGGAAAACAGTGACCAACATTTATGGTTATTTTCTGGTGGACCAAACCAGTAACTGAATCAAAATCTATTTGTGCATTGGCTGCACTGTCAATTTGAAATGTCTTGTTTTTAAATGAAGGAATGGAAATTGAATTATTTTTTTTTTAAATCCGACTCATCGATTAATCAGAAAAAAATGATCGACAGATTAATCGATTATTAAAATAATCGTTAGTTACAGCACAGCCCTATAAAGTAACACAAACATTCAGAGCTCGAACCGCCATCATACATGATGTCACTTGAGACCCCCGCACATTTTGCTTTGAAATTTTTGTGTTTTTTCTGATGCCACCACAGACGTTTAGCAGTGATGGTTAAAGGGGAAAATGTGACAAGGACCGTAAGAGTGACAAATAGAACTCATATCAACACAGCAGTAGCGTAGCACTGAAAGCAGGAAACGTCTCCATCCGAGCTGCTCAGTACAATGAGTTAATGAGTTAGCGGGTAAATTAACGGCCCTAATATTAAGCAATGAGTCAATTTACATACACACTACACCGTTCCCCCTGTCCCTCTGAACTCCCCACACACACGCTTCCTCCAACCATACACAAGAAGAGTCTTGTAGTTGCGTGCCCCAGCCCCGGGAAGGTGACTCACACACACATCTGTCTCCCTGTGAGTTCCCTCCTCCATCGTTCCAACATATGGTATCATGCTGTTTACAAATTTTGCATTGTCACTTTTTTTTTAATTATTTTTGCTTTTTATTATTTTATGTATCATCTGTTTACGACGCACCATGACACTTTATTTCCCTTTTTGCAATACCTTATTATCTATTGTCTGTTGTCTCACTGTCTGTCTATTTATTGTATTGTACCGTTTGTATATTTACTGATTTTAATGTAGTGTACATTATTGTGCAGATTTATGTAGATTTTACGCAGATTCTGTGTTAATTTTCATAGATTTATGTTTTAGATTACTGTCAAGAGAGTGCAGAAACGACATTTCGATCATTGTAAGTCCTGTACGTATAGGGAAATTGACAATAAAGAAAACGTTGACTTTGACCTTGACCTTATGTTATCTGTTGTTTCACACGTGCATTTCTGTACTGGTTGCTCAGCACAATATGGAGACATCAACAATAAGTCAACAATAATAACACAAAGAAAACGAGGCGACTTGCTATTCTCCAAATTCGTCACTATGTTTGCAGCTCTTGAAAGGTGAGTACACATTGAACTGTGATCATCCGCAGTTAAACTATCTTTAGCAGTGTGTAACAGTAAATAACATTAAAAATGTAAAAACATTGCCTGATAAGTTAATTGTGAATAAACGGTTTTATGATTGTCCAAGAATGTATTATGTATTTCCAATAGAAATGGTCCTAATGCATTGAGAAAAATATGAACAACTCCATGGTCACCCAGCATTTTTGAAACAATTGGGTTATTCCACTAATTTTACAAATACTGGCTAAAATGCTGTAATAGTATTCAGGAGTTTTAAAAAAAAAAATAATAATAAAATCGAATTAAATGGTATTTTTAACATCTTCCATAGTTGGCGGGAAAGTTTCTTTCCAGTATCCAATTTGGCCTCACTTCTATTTCTTTTAAGGGGCTGATATGGTAGAATTTTATGTACAGTATATTTTCTGTTCAGTACGTTAACTATGTACCCCACCTTAACCAGTTTTTCTGTTGCTTTGCTCTAATGCTGTGAACTGATTTTCAGCCAGATTTTGGCCTGCCCACATTCAGGTCCAAAGCTGCGTGACCCCGCTGACGTCAGCGATGGAGGACGAGGACATTTCCTCAGTAAAGTTCTGCGGTGTAAGTGTCGCCTATATTGAAACTCTGGATGGTTTTTTTTTTGTTTTTTGTTTTTTTTTAGACAATGACGAGTGAAAATAGTAGGTTAGATACATTTGAGTATCAATTACTGTAATGCATCATTGCAGAAGGAAGGCAGTATGAGGTAAGTATGTGCAGATTATTTTCCGCCGATAAACACGGGTTTTGTCAGCTCATTGTTGTATTGATTGCATCATTCAAAATGGGTACATAAATACGTGTTTATCAGGGGGAAACAAAAAGTTCGATTAAAACCCAACACATTTTCTGTGCTTCAAAAGTGTCTTGACAAATAGCCAATGCTGACTCTCATCTACTGTGGAATGTACTCTGGTGTTATTACAACCACTGACTGACAAATACAAACACGCAGTGAGACCACTACAGACTGCAGATCTGTTCCCATGGTAACTCAGATCAAAAGATCTTAAACCCATACATATACCAGCAAAGCATTACCCTCCAAAGCTTGTTTTAGTTATGAAGAGAGATGGAGAGGACAAGACCACAATGGCACTTGTACCTCCAAAAAAGACCTGTAAGTGTTGAATGTTATGTAAGCTAAGAAAGTCACATTTTTAGCCACAGCATCCTGCTTTCATATGTTAAGAGCAGCCGGCAGAGTGGCTGACTGGTTAGCACATCTGCCTCACAGTTCTGAGGACCGGGGTTCAAACCCCGGCCCCACCTGTGTGGAGTTGGCATGTTCTCTCCCGTGCCTGTGTAGGTTTTCTCCGGGTACTCCGGTTTCCTCCCACATCCCAAAAACATGTGTGGTAGGTTGGTTGAAGACTCTAAATTGCCCATAGGTGTGAATGTCAGTGCGACTGGCTGTTTGTGTCTATGTGCCCTGCGATTGGCTGGCGACCGGTTCAGGGTGGACCCCGCCTCCGAGCCCGAAGGTAGCTGGGATAGGCTCCAGCAGCCCACGACCCGAGTCAGGAGAAGCGGTAAAGAAAATGGATGGATGTTAAGAGCAAGTGGGCGGCTTTCTCAAATTTAACCGGGGTGACTTGGCAAGTGTCTTTATTCCAAATGTTTGCCAAGCTTCTGAGTTTTCTGTATTAATTTTGAAATCTATTCTTAATGTAATTTTCTTTGTTTATGCTTCTCAAATGTGGTGTGGTGATACAATACAATATGTTACAGAAGAGAAATTGAGGTAGAGCTGAGTGAGTATTACCTTGTATTGAAAAGCAATTTTTTTTGGACACTAATTAGACTAGAGTAGTAATTAGACTATTTTGTCCTTAGAAAGTAAAAACAATTAAAAAAAATAATATTCCACAATCAAACAGGATCCAAAATAAATCCTTTATTATCCTGTTGTATTTGTTTCTTACCAGCAATGTTAACAGTTCATTGTAACCGACTCTACCTTTAATCAAAAGCAAATGCATATTCCGTTTTCTTTTTCAAGAAAATTAAAAATAAGGCCAGATTTTGAATAGTGTCAAGTTAACCTTAATTGTGAGAAGTAAAACACTTTTTCTTAATTTTAGTGTTGAAGGTGAGGCGTGTCTCACATTTAGACTTTTTCGTTGCGTAGTGGAAAGAGAAGTTAGTTCACTCCATATTTAAGTCAGGTAAAAGTGCGCCAAAGTCTCACACAAAGTGCTAATGTTTGAATTGCAAGTTTTGTCTGACTTGAGATGTGTATTTTTTTCCATAAATACTGTAAACAAACAAACAAACAAAAATAAATAAATAAAATCGATCAAATTCCAAATCCGACCCAAGGGGCATTTTGTTGTATTTGAAACACAAATGAAATTGATCATGGAAAGGGTCACCTTAAAATGACATTTTAATGAAGAAGTGGCTTGTAGTAAGGAAACTAGTATCTCATGTCATCACCATGGCGACGCTAGACAAGTACCCACTGAAGGGGTCTTGAATAGTGGTCAACCGGCACGTTTCTCCTGTCGTATCGTTGCTCATGTCCAGCGCTTGCACAAAGTGCCGCACACTAGAATAATAAAATGATGTTATGTCAAGTCATGATGTGGCAAGGACTGTGTTTCGCACATACATTCATAGTGTCTGCATATGTCATATGAAATTATTGTCTTATTATTATGCACAACCGATGATCAACTTGAACTTGCAAGAAGACAACTGTATGGTGCGCTATGAGACAATGTTACACCACTTCACATGATGATATCACAGACAAATTAGATTTGATTAATCGGTTATGAGGCAGGATGGTTTCCTATTGGTTAGCATGTCTGCCTCACATTTCTGAGGTCTGAAGTTCGGGTGGAGTTATGTTCTCCCTGTGCTTGCATGAGATTCTCCAGGTACTACAGCTTTCTCCCATTTTCCAAAAACATGCATGTTAGGTGATTTGAAAACACTAAATTGTCCATATAGGTGGGAATTTGAGTAGTGGATATGCAACGTGTCCTGCAATTGGCTGGTGACCATTCCGTATAGTGTAACACACCTTTTTCGCCAAAAGCCAGCTGCGACTCATCTGTGAGCCTAATAAGGACAAGCGACATAGACCAATGGATGGATGGATAATTGGTTATGAACTTTTGAACTTACTTTAACGCTATTTATTGATGTAACAGTTAGACTGTGGTACTTTGCAGATACTTCTTTTTCTCTTCATGGGGCTCTATTTCGGATGGAACACATACACGTGACCTTGAGTGTGAAAAGTCATGCGATATGTAATTAACTCCAATACAATAACTGTCATGTAAATAATAATCATAATAATGATTTTTTTTTTTTTAAACTGCCTTCACAAAGCTAATACTGTCCAGTTTGGATTGACAAAGTCAGAGAGGTATTCATTAAGCCATGCAGTGATCCCTAACTGGTGAGCCATGAGAAATGATCATTGTGTTGCAGGATCCCCCCCCACCCCCCAAAAAATATATTTATTTCTTACAAAATAATAATGTGTGCCAGTGCCATATAGTAAAATGTAGAAAAATCACATGGCCTTCCACAAAATGACAAAGGGGACATAAGTAACCTGTGTATCCACTTTTTGTGGCATTTTTCTTGGGTTGTGTGCCGTATGTTATTTGTTTTCTTCTTCCCTAATGTAAAATACAGTAGGTGCCTTGTCTCAATGAAGGTGGGGAAACATTGCATTAAGTAATATGTTTTGCAGGGGCTTGTAGTTTTACATTGGTGAAGAACTACACTGCTGAGAAGTATTTCTAATTAGCTGACCCATACAGCGCAATATTAGAAACACCTCTCGATATGCAGTGCAGCTCGACATCATCGCAAACTATCCATGAATCCATGTTCTATGGCGTTTGGGTCGCAGGTGAGCTGGAGGCGGCGTAAACCTCGGACTGGTTGCCATCCAATTGCCGGCCGGGGACAACAATTCACATTCGCCCAGATCAACAATTTAGGCGAGACTCTTCATTAATTTACATGCATGTTTTGGGAATATGGGGAAAAGCCCACAAAAACGGTGGCAATCACAACAGTGTCGTATCCTTTTGTGAAAATCGACTTTTGAAATGAAAAGCAGGTCAGTGCTTGAGAATTCGAATATTACATTTCTTCGTGGAAACTTGGATACGCAATAAACCGTCATTACAAGTTTGTAATCTTTCTGTATTCAGAGAACACATTTGTAAACATATCAAACTTCTGGCTTGAATGTGTCATATATGATCAAATTGCTTTGCATAATGAAATACTGTGTTCCTCTGCTGGAGCTGAAGTCAGACCTGAAGGTCTTTGCTGCTATTTGGGTGTGTGTGTTTTTTTGTTTGTTTGTTTTTCTTTCTCCATCGCATGCCTCGAGGACACTGATATCATAAATCTG